>NW_006922004.1:1982789-1986740 GCF_000298275.1 Orycteropus afer afer | reverse complement strand
GGATGGTCACTGGGAAGAGTTAACTATGGGGAGGAAGTGGGAGGGGAGCTGTTGCATTGTAAACTGTGGTCAATGACATGAGACAAAGTATATGTGAACTGCTGTATGGAAAGTGAATTTGCTCTGTAAGTCTTCACCCAAATCACAATACATAAAATAAAATAATAATAAAAAAAGAATATGAACAGAAAGAAATGAAACAGAAAATAGAAAGACAATAGAAAAAGTCAACAACATTAGAAGTGGGTTCTTTAAAAAAAATTAATAAAATTGGCAAACCATTGGCAAATTAAACAAAGGAAAAGGAGGATAAGATGCAAATAACACAAATAAGAAATGAAAGGGGTGACATTACAACAGAACCAACAGGAAAAAAAAAAAAGGTAATATCAGGATACTATGAAGAACTGTACTCCAACAAATTTGAAAACACAGAAAAAATGGATAGATTTCTAGAAACATACTACTTACGTAAACTAACACAGACTGAGGTAGAAAATTTTAACAGACCCATAATAAAAAAAGAAAATGAACAGGTCATAAAACTACAAACAACAACAACAACAAAAAACATCCTGAGCAAGATGGTTTCACTGGAGAATTCTACCAAATATTCAGAGAAGGGCTAACACCATTCCTATTCACATTACTTGAAAAGGATAGAATCCTCTCAAATTCATTTCATGAACCAAGTGTAACCCTGATACCAAAACTAGGCAAAGATACCACTGAACAGGAAAACTACAGGCCAACATCCCTCATGAACATAGATGCAAAAATCTTCAATAAAATCCTAAACAATAGATTCCAACAACATATAAAATAATAATAATACATCATGACCAAGTGGTATTCAGACCAGGTATCCAGGGATGGTTCAACATTAAGAAAACAAACGTTATCCATCACATAACTAAAATAAAGAAAATGAACCACATGATATCAATCAAAGTAGTAAAGGCTTTTGAGGAAATCCAACATCCTTTCCTGATAAAAACTCTCAGAAAAATAGGAACACAAGGGAAATGCCTCAACATAATAAAGAGTATATATGCAAAACCAACAACCAACATGATTCTCAATGGAGAGGACTGAAAGTATTGCTCTTGCAGAAGAGAACCAGATAAGGATGCCCTCTATCACCACTTCTATTCAACATTGTATTAGAAGTCCTAGCCAGGGCAATAAGGCAAGAAATGGAAATAAAAGGCATACAAATTGATAAGGAAGAAGTAAAACTATCCCTATTTGCAGAAGATATGATCCTATACATAGAAAACCCAAGAGACTCAGCAAGAGCAAGAAAACTACTGGAATTAATTGAGAGATTTAGCATTGTGGCAAGATAAAAGATCAACATACAAAAATCATTTGGATTCTTCTACACCAGCAAAGAGATCTCTGAAAATGAAATCAGTACCATTTACAATAGCTACCAAAAAGAGCAAACCTTACCAGTGACCAAAAGACCTATACAAAGAAAACTACAAAATACTTCTTCAAGAAACTATAAGAGATCTACATAAATGGAATATACTATGCTCATGGATAGAAAGATTGAACATTGTGAAAATTATCAATACTACCCAAAGAAATCTGTAGATTCAATGCAATCTTAATCTGGGTTCCATCAACATTCTTTAAGGACATGGAGACAACAATCACTAATTTTATATGGGAAGGAAAGAGACCTCAAATAAGCAAAGCACTGCTGAAGATGAAGAACAAAGGAGGAGGTCTTACACTCCTGATCTCAAAACCTATGATATATTAAAAATGGAATCTTGCCAGTGAGCAGCACGTTCCCCCCCCCCCGGCATCTAAGGACTTTAAGAACTAGGTCCAACAGTGTGAATTGGGAACTTTGGTCCTCTGAACAGCTCACTAAATCAGAGTGCACCAAACACAGAAGAGCAGAATTGGAGGAAAGGCAAAGGGAGATTATTTAGGAAAGAGCTACTGCTGGAGGACAGATGGGCACCCAAGAGACACCATTGGAAACCTTTCTGGGGCAGTCACTGTCTGTGGGGCAGAGATGGCCACCTGAGATCCCCCAGCCAAGAACGAGGTCACTTATAGCAGCTTATCAGAGACAACTACAATATTCCAGCAGGAAGCAGCAGACACCTGCCCCCAGCAGCTGATTTTGTCAGTAATTTGGATTGTCTGGGTGGTGTGGGTGCAAGCGGACACAGGCACCACTGCTGCAATTCAGGTGGAGATCTCACTGTTGTGCCAGAAAGGCTAACTCCCTCCCCTCCCAGCAGATCACAGAGCGGGCTTAGGTCAGACTGGGAGACACCGTGCTTTTCTTTGCCACAGTTATCAGGATCGCAAGTCACTGGCAGGTACTCCCCCGACTCCACCACAGCTAAACTTGTGTGCATCTTTGTCATCGCAGGTGGGCGATATCTCAGGCAAACTCCACAGCCGACAATTACCAGTCTGGCGGGATTGATTAACTCCCGTCGGCAGATGAGGCATGGAGAGCAAAGAAACCACAGCTGAGCACAATCTGCAAATTTCGCCCTGCAACAGTGCTTTGGCACTGTGGGGCCGCAGAGGTGGGGTCTTTGAGTGTGCCTGAAATTGGTGGAAATTTGTGACCCTCTAACAATAGGAATTTTTCCTGAGGTTGAGCCATGGTCTTGCAAATAAATTCATCATCAATAATAGCCTGCTCAAAGCCCTGGAAACCAATCCTAGCAACAACAAGCTTTCCTTCTTCTGCTCCCACCTTCTCTGCCAATAACATCACTCATTCAGTAGAAGAGACCATATTCAGCCAAATACCATAAAAACTCATACTTCGAACTCTAAACCCTCTTTATGAAAAACAGAAACACATATCCACACTACACACAGTGACTCCACCATCACAAAGAAAACAGCAGAGTGGCCCAACACACCTGAATCATTAATAAAAAAAACCACACCAGCTTCACCTTTTCAAAATAGTAAACCATAAAACAAAGACAAAACAAATCAACATGTAACCAGCAGCTAGAGACAAGCTAAAGAGACAACGCTCTACCAGATTCCAAGGGCTTAAGAAGAGATTCTGCTGTCTAGTAACCCCAAGAATACTCTGGACCTGCACTGCACGATGGAAAAGGTCCTACTTTACACCTTCTTCTTTTTTTTCTCTCGTGATTAACCCCATTACTTGTTGGGTTTTTTTGTTTTTTGCTTTTTTTTTTTTTTTTTACCCTTTCCTGTTTGTTAGTTTGTTTTCTTTCTTCATCATTCTCCTTCTCTACCTTTTTTCTCTTAGTGACCTTTCCCCAGATATTGCATATTAACCTGTTTTCTTTTTCTTTTCTCCACATTTTCTTTTTTTTTGAGTTACTGCTTCTGTGTGTTTTCAGGGTGTACTTTTTGTCCATGGGTTTCAGTTTTTTCTATGGTTATTCAATTGTAAATTTTGCCTAACTGAGTGGGAGACAATAACAGTCCCCATAAGACACACCTACACCCACACCTCCTGCAACTTCACTTACTGAGCAAGAGCCAGCAACTCCTTCTCCACCAATGAGTCAATGATAAAAAAAAACTACCAAGAAGAGCCTGAATCACCCTTGGCTACTCTTCACAAGCAATCAACAGAGATCTTAATACAATACCACGATGCCTCAGAGACAACAGACCATCATAGTCCACACAAGGAAGCAAGATAAAGTGGTAGAAATAAGGGAACAGGTTGCAGACCCAAAACACATACCTGAGGAAGAAGCAGCATTGAAAATCTCTGATAAGGAATTCAAAAGAAGTATATTTAGGTATCTTCAAAGGACTGAGAGACAGACCAAAGAAAACACAGAAAAAAACCTTAGAAGAATTTTGGAAGAAAACACAAGAACAAAATGACAAAACAAATGAAAAATTAGAAATGATTCTAAATCTACAGATAGAAATCCAGAAGATTAATACTAAATTGTCAGAAATAGATAA
>NW_006922004.1:1981841-1982449 GCF_000298275.1 Orycteropus afer afer | reverse complement strand
AAGTTACATACAAAGGTCAGCCAGTAAGAATAAGCTCTGATTTCTCAGCAGAAACCATGCAAGTGAGAAGACAATGGGATGGTACATATAAAACCCTGAAAAAGAAAAAATTTCAACCAAGAATTATATACCCAGCAAAACTGTCCCTCAAATATGATGGTGAGATTAGCAAATATCAACAGACCATTAGTACACAAGATGACATATCCCAGAAACCATAACTATGGACACATCCAAAATAAAATGAGATAACAAGATTGTAAAAACGGAACCAGAGACATCAATTGCCAAATGAGGACAACTACAAACAAAAAGAAGAGGGAAAAGACTGTGCAGATACAGAACTTCTAATTGGTGAGGAAGTAAGAGAGTTGCAACACAGAATAGACTGTTCTAAACTCACAGAGAAAAGTATAAATCATAGGGTAGCCTTAAAGAAAAATGATACACCTTCATATTACAACAAAAAAGAGAACAAGCACAAATACCCAGAAAATACTAAAACAATAGCAACAGAGGAAATGATAACACAATTAATAAACATAATGACCTCAACACAGAAAATAATATGGAACAAAGAAACCAGGGACACCATGAAAAAACACATA
>NW_006922004.1:1975695-1981384 GCF_000298275.1 Orycteropus afer afer | reverse complement strand
TTTAAAAGAGTTGAAAACCAAATAGATGACTCCACAGTCATAGTGGGAGATTTTAATACACCACTTTCTTTGAAAGATAGAACAACTGGAAAGAAACTCAGTAAAGATGCAGAAGAGCTAAATAATACACTCCACCAACTGGGCCTTGTAGATATCTACAGAACACTTCACCCAACAGCAACACAATATACATTCTTCTCCAGTGCATATGTAACTTTTTCCATGATAAACCATATGTTAGGCCATAAAGCAAACCTTAATCAATTTAAAAACTTTGAAATACTGCAAAGCATCTTCTCAGATCATAATGCTATCAAATTAGAAACCAATAGGAAGATTAACAGAAAAAGAGTAAACACATGGAAACTGAACAATACCCTCCTAGAGAAAGACTGGTATCCCACACAACATTGCTTTGGATCAAGGGGCTCACTTCACAGCAAATGAAGTGCAGCAATGGGCTTGCACTTAAAAAATTTTTGCTTCCTGTCCCTGGTATCCTATGCTCTGTGGTTCTGGAGATCTTAGTCCTAAAGGAAAGAAGTCTTCCACCTGGACACACAATACTGATGGCATTGAGCTGGAAGTTAATAATGCCACCCAGCCATTTTGGCTTCCTCATGCCTCTGGATCAACAGACAGAGAAGGGAGTTACTGTATTGTTTAGTGTCATAGATCCTGATTACCAAGGGGAAATTGGATTGACATAACATAAGGGAAGAAAAGAAGAATATGTCTGGAATACAGAAGATTCTTTAGGACGTCTCTTAGTACTACCATGCCCTGTGATTAAAGTCAAAGGAAAACTACAGCAACCCAATTCTGATATGACTCGTAATGGCCTAGACCCTCCAGGAATGAAGGTTTGGGTCACCCCACCAGGCAAAGAACCATGACCATGTGAGGTGCTTGCTGAGGGCAAGGGAAATATGGAATGGGTGGTGGAAGAAGGTAGTTCTGAATATCAGCTATGACCATGTGATCAATTGCAAAAATGAGGACTGTGATTGTTATATTTCTTCATTGTACATATGCATCAAATATTTTTGGTTTCTTCTGTTATTAACTATGAAATGTAAACAGGGTTAATGAGTTTCAGTTGTATACAGGTTAGTGTACCATGTTAGGTGCAAATATGACATTATAATTGTACTTACTTAGAGATTATATGTGATTAAGGAGATGTGTACAACCGCCAAGTTGACAAGGGGTGGACTGTTATAGTTAGGGTTGTATGTCAACTTGGCTGGACCATGATTCTGAGTGGTTTCAGCAGTTGTGATGTCGTTATTCCCATGATGAGATCGAATGTATATGTTTTGAGTAGCCAATCCATGAGAGAGAATTTCCCTAGGAGTGTGGCCTGCTTCCAATATATTTATGGACATCCTGGGAAAAAGACAGCCTCTTCAGTGGATCTGGATCCTGTTGTACTGCATACAACTGTCTGTGAGCAAACAATCCACCATTCAGCCTGGTGATCTTGGATTTGTCATCTCTTAGAGTCAACAGCTGGTATACTGCCTGCCAACCTTGAGCTCATCAGCCCCTGAAGCTGCATGAGTCAGAAAAAGCCTCCAGCTTGACATTTGATCCAGGAACTTGGGACTTGCCACCTTTTATTAGTAGAACCCAGCCTAACACACTACAGATTGGGAAAAAAAAAATATTCAGCAACGACATACATGACAAGAGACTTATCTCTAAGATACATTGTAAAAACTCCAACACCTCAACATCAAAAATACAAACAGTCCAATTATAAAATGGCCAGAAAACATGAATATACACTTCACCAAAGAAGATACTCAGATGGCCAACAAACATGAAGAAATGTTCATGATCAATAGCCATTTAAGAGATACAAAAAAAAACAACCATGAGATACCATCTCACATCAACAAAATTCAACAAGGCAGAAAATAACAAATCCTGGTGAGCATGTAGAGAGATTGGGACTCTCATACACTGCTGATGGACTGTAAAATGATACAACAACTGTGGAAAATTGTATGACAATTCCTTACAGAGTTGGAAAAAGAAATACCATTTGATCCAGGAATCCCATTACTAGGTATATATCCTAAAGAATTGAGAGTCCGGACACAAATAGAACATATATGAGTGCCTATGTTCATCACATCACTATTCACAAAAGCAAAGAGATAGAAACAACCTAAGAGTTCATCAACAGAATGGATAGCCAAACTGTGGTATGTACATATAGTGGAATACTATGCAACACTAAAGAATAATGTAGTATCTGTGGAATACCTCATGACATGGATGAACTTGGAGGACACTATGCTGAGTGAAATAAATCAATCACAGAAGGACAAATACTGTATTAGTTCACTATTATAAAAAGTCAAGGAAATTTTACATATGGAAAAAAACTTTCTCTATTGGTTACCAAGCATGGGAAGAGAGGTGTGATAGTTGGAACTGTTTGTCAACTTGGCTGGACCACAATTCTGAATGGTTTAAGCAATCGTGATGTGGGTTGTTCCAATGATGGGATCTGATGTATATGTTATGAGAAGCCAATCTGTTGAAAGGGAGTTTCCCTAGGGTTTCCCTAGGCCTGAGTCCAGTATATTTATGGACATCCTGGGAAAAGAGACACTCTTCTATGGATCAGGATTCTGTTGTGCTGCTACAACTGTCTGTGAGCAAACAATCCACCATTCGGCCTGGAGATCTTGAATTTGTCATTTGTTGGAATCAACAGCCAGTATACTGCCAGTATACAACCTTGAGCTCTTCAGCCCCTGCAGCTGCATGAGTCGGGAAAAGCCTCTAACTTGACATTTGATCCAACAACTTGGGACTTACCAGCTTCTATAAGTGTGTGAACTATTTTCCTAATATAAATTTCTCTTTCTCTCTCTATATAAGCTTTACTGGTTTTGTTTCTCTAGAGAACCCAATCTAACACAAGAGAGGAGGGAAAAATGTTAGATAGGTAAGAGGAAAGTATTGATTTAGGTGAAGGGAAAGGCAATATACTAAACATCAGTAACCAACATAATAACACTAAGAAAAAGGAAGACATAGAGAAGTGCACAAAAGATACACACAGCAAAGATAAACACTTTCACATACACAAAACTACATTATAAATAATAACAAAGGTAAATACAGGTGGATACACAGGTAGACAGGCTAAATGATCAGGTATATCTAGGCAACAGGGAATATACCCAAGACCATGTATAAGTTTGGCAGAAAATATTTCTACATGCATATTTGTATATGCTGTAAGAATGTCCATATATATAATACACCTAATGGGACAAAGTTATAGTAACTTCTTAGTCACAGCCACAGACTCTGAGGGAATGAATCAGTGGGCCCACAAGCTCAGGACTATGGTTGGAGGGGACATCTAGCTCAAACGGCATAACATTACTACACAAAAACATTGTTTTTCATCCTACCTTGGTCATCAGTGACTGAGGTCTTAAAAGCTTACAAGTGGCCATCTGGGAAGCAACAACTGGTCTCTCCTCATACAGAGCAAAGAAGAATGAAGAAAACCAAAGACACATGGGAATAATTAGTCCAAGGGACTAGTGGACCATGTGAACCTGTCTACATGATCCTGAGACCAGAAGAACTAGATGGTGCCTGTCTACCACTTTCAACCACTTACAAAGGGATCAAAGTAGGAGATCCCAGATAAAGTGGGAGAAAAATGTGGAACAAAACTCAAAACTATAAAAATGACTAGGCTTAATGGTCTGATAGAGACTGGAGAAACCCTCAAGACTATGGCTCCTGGTAAACCTTCAGGCCTGCAATTGAACTCAGTTCCATGACTTCCAGCAAAACAATAGGCAGACATAGAAGGTCAACATTTATACCAGGTAGGTACAATCCTTACAACAATCAACTATGGGAGACCAAAACCAAACCAAACCAAACTCACTATCATCAAGTCGGATCCGACTCATAGTGAACCCCTCCTTGGGTTTCCGAGGCAGTATCTCTATGGAAGTAGATTGCCCCACCTTCCTTCCAAGAAGTGGCTGGTGGGTTTGAACCACTAGCCTTCTAGTTAGCAGTCAAATACCTTAGGCACTAAGCCACAGGGAGGTAGCTCAGAGGGCAGAAATACAATGGAAAAAAGGACACAGGGAGAGGGTAATGAGAGGGAGGAAGTGAAAGAGAGCTGTTACATTATGGGGTTCTTATTCAGTTATAAAACAAAATGTGCATGAACTGTTGTATCGAAAATGAATTTGCTCAGGGAGGTACAGACAACAAAGGTGAACCCTTTTGCATGTACAGTAGTGCATTGTCAGTGATGGCAAACATTGATCTACTGGTGGCTAGATGCAGGGACCCATATATTGGGTATGTCAGATATATCAGGTATGTCAGGCAATGGGGACTGTGCCCATGACCATGTATAGGGTTAGCAGACTATGTTTCTACACATGTATTTTTATGTGCTATAAGAACGTCTAGGTGTATAGCAGAGCTGACAAAGGGCAAGGATGTGGTGGCTTCTTGGCCACAATAAGCTACCCTGAGGGAGTGAGTAGTTGGACCTGTGGGCTCAGGACCATGGTTGCAGGGAACTTCAAGCTCAATTGATATAATATACTACACAAAAATATTGTTCTGCATCCTACTTTGGTGAGTAGTGACTGGGGTCTTAAAAGCTTGCAAGCAGTCATCTAGATGCAACAGTGGGTCTCTCCTCATCCAGAGCAAAGAAGAATGAAGAAAACCAAAGATGCATGGAAACAGTTAGTCCAAGAGATTGGTAGACCATGCGATCCTCAGCCTATATGACTATGAGACAAGAACTAAATGGTGTTTGGCTATCACCATCAACCACTCAGCAAGGCACTGGTGCAGGAGATCCTGAATAGAGTGGGAGAAAAATGTGGAACAAAACTCAAAGTCATTAAAAAAAAAAAAAAAAAAAGACCAGATTTGCTGGTCTGATAGAGCCTGGTGAGGCCCCTAAGACTATGGCCCCTAGTTACCCTTCAGGCCTGGAACTGAACTCACTCCTGTGGCTTCCAGCCAAATAACAGACAGGCATATGGTGTGAACATTTACGTCAGGTAGATACTCTCCTCGGAGCAATCAATCATGGGAGAACAGAAGGGCAGTGTTTGCACAAGGAGACAGCTGGGGGTAGTGGGAGTATATGGGAGGGAAAGACACAGGGAAGAGGTAACTACAGGGAAGAAGTGGGAAGAGAGCTGTTACATTGTGAGGAATTAGTCAATGTCATGAAACAAAATGTGTATGAACTACCATATGGAAAATGAATTTGATCTGTAAACTTTCACTCAAATCAAAATGAAAAATTTTTAAAAATAAAATAAAATGAATTTACTTTCTAACTTTCACCCAAATCACATTAAAAACAAAACAAAACAAAACAAAAAAAAACACTTTAATGAACTCACAGGGAAAGTAAAAAGGGAACATTTGCCCAGAGGCAAATACAAAGTTCAGAAGGCAGGAAGGGATATGAAGGAAGGATGAATGGAAAGGGGAAACACAGGAGGGAGGAACTGGGATGAGTGCTGTTACATTGGGGGATGCAGTTGATAGCAGGAAACAAAATGTGTATGAAATGTTGAATGGAAAACCAATTTGTTCTGTAAACTTTCAGCCAAATCACAATAAAAAGTTAAAAAAAAATTAATCTTGACCTCATATA
>NW_006922004.1:1971495-1975595 GCF_000298275.1 Orycteropus afer afer | reverse complement strand
ACAATAAAAAGTTAAAAAAAAATTAATCAAATAATAAACAAATAAATAATACCATAAAAATGTCTAATATATAAGAATAAATCTAACAAAAGATGTCCAATACCTCTATACATCTGTTCCTCACTTATTGATTATTTCATTAGCCAACATTTTACATTTATGACAATAGTAAAAAATCTGCTATCTATTTTGTGCATTTATAATACAAGTCTGGCAGTACCAAAACTGAGGTCTCTAATGGGGTTCCTGACCTGTGGACCCCATGTGCACATAGAAAGAATTTGTATTGTATAGTATTTCACCACCCAGTATAGGATGGGGTCGTGATCTCCTCAAATTACCAGAGTGCTAGGCAGAGTGGAGATGGGGCTGGTGTGAGGTCAGTGGGGATGGGACACTGCCTGCCAAGTCCTGAGTACTCACACAGGGCTGAGTCTGAGGCATGGCAGTGGCAGCTGGTGTCCTGAAGGTGGGCTGCTGTTCGGGCCAGAGAGGAAGCAGGACCCTTGGATTTGGTCCCAGCGCCCAGCCATGAGAGGCAGCAGGGATGGGCTGGACCATGGTCAGAAGGAGCTCTGAGATAGGGCACTTGGATGCCTGGGCCCATGGGACCCCACACCAGCTGACCAGCACCTATGTAGCCCCCTATTTTTCTTCAATTCTACCTCTTTGGTGGGTATAAGTGAGGGCAAGGCAGGCTACCTGGTCAGCATGGGGTAAGTGAGTGAGTGGCTAGCAAGAGCTACAGTTTAAGGTCAAGGGCAGAGGCTGGGCCTGATTGTCAAAGCATGGGAAGAAGCTCTTAACTGCTGATTCTCATGGGCACATGGAGGTTGAATAGGGCAGAGTCCCTCAGTAAGAGCTGAAGGATGCTTGGTTGATGGGCTGGTAGGGAAACCAAGAGGGCAGCTTATACCCTCCCTGTGGCACACTAGACCATGGACAGGGAGCCCTTTGCCCCCCAAAAAACCACCAAGAATGCTTTAGGGTCCTTAAGGGGATGAGACAGGGCTATCCCATCCTGAAAATACTGTGAAGGAACCCCAGGGAGGGGGAGGGGGGCATTGCTTGGGCCACCCTGTCTCTAGAAGACTGGACAGATGACCTCAGCAGGAGACCAGTAGGATATTTACAGTACAGGTGAAGGGGTGAGATGATGTGGTTATCCTTCATTTCACATGATGGCAACTTTTACATCACAATCTGGTCTTTGGAACTTAACCATATTAATAAGTAAGGAATGGGTATAGTTTGTATTAAAAAAAAATACTATAAGAATTTTAAAGGAAAGATTAAAAACTGGGGGAGTTAAATCATGGTCATGGAGTGGAGATTTATTATAAAGATATTAATCATCTCTAAGTTAGTATGTAAATGTGGTGGGGAGTTCTAACATGGCTACCAATGATTCTCATCTCATTGTGTTCTTGCTCTTGTGTAATATTCTCCCTTTGACTATGGAAAGATCTAGTGACTTGCATCTACTGAACATAATATTTCATGAATGATGGGATATTATTACTATGACTAGGTTATAAAAGACTATAACTTTTGTTTTGACATATTCTGTCTCTCTATTGCTTTCTCCACTACTCATCTGTCAGTTTGTCATACTGTGGTGGCTTGCATGTTGCTCTGAGGCTGGAGTCTATGCCACTGATATTTCATATACCAGCAGGGTCACCTATGATGGACCGGTTTAATTAACACTTTCAGACTAGGATAGACTCAGAAAAAAAGAAGGGGCCATCCACTTCGCAAAAAACTGGCCAGTGAAAACCTTATGAATAGCAGTGAAACACTGTCTGATATATTACTGGAAATTTTCATGAGTAGTCCTGAAATATCTGATATAGTGCCAGAAGATGAGCCCTTTAAGTTGGAAGGCACTCAAAATTCAACTGGAGAAGAGCTCCCTCGTCAAAGTAATGTCAACCTTAATGACGTGGATGGAGTAAAGCTTTCAGAACCTCCATTTGCTGATGTGGCATGACTCAAAATGGGAAGAAACAGCTGCAAACATCCATTAATAATAAGAACATGGGATGTACGAAGTATGAATCTAGGAAAACTGGAAGTTGTCAAAAATGAAGCGCATAAGATCAATATCCTAGGCATTAGTGAGCTGAAATAGACTGGTTTAGGCCATTTTGAATCAGACAATCATGTGATCTACTATGCTGGAGATGACAAATTGAAGAGGAATGGCATGGCATTAATTGTCATAAAAAAAAAGTTTCAAATCTATCCTGAAGTAAAATGCTGTCAATGATGGGATAAAATCTGTATGCCTACAAGGAAGACCACTTAACACTAATGTTATTCAACTTTACACACCAACCACCAAAGCCAAAGATGAGGAAATTGAAGATTTTGACCAAATTCTGCAGTCTGAAATTGACCAAACATATAATCAAGATCCATTGATTATTACTAGAGATTGGATTGCAAAAGTTGGAAACAAGGAAGACTATCCAGTAGTTGGTAAATATGGCCTTGGTGATAGAAATGATGCCAGAGAGTGAATGAAAGAATTTTGCAAGACTAATGACTTACTCATTGCAAATAACTTTTTTCAACAATGAAAATGATTATACACATGGACTTCACCAGATGCAATACACAGGAATCAAATTGACTACCTCTGTGAAAAGAGGAGATGGAGAAGCTCAATATCTTCAACGAACACAAGGCCGGGAGCTGACTGTGAAATAGACCATCAACTACTCATGTACAAGTTCAAGGTGAAGCTGAAGACAACTAAAACAAGTCTACACGAGTCAAAATATGTCCTTGATTACATTCCTCCTGAATCTGTTGTTGTTGTTAGGAGCCGTCGAGTCATCTTTGACTTATAGTGACCCTATGCACAGCAGTTCTTGGATGTTTAAAGTGACCAAAAAAGGCAAAGGGGATCAGAACAGATAGAGAAGTCAGCTTCAGGGACCCAGGTGATGAGAGGGAACCCAGGCCACCCCCCACAAGCAGCGAGGTGGGAAGGCAGGGAGAGGACAGAAAAGGCAAAGGGGATCAGAACAGATAGAGAAGTCAGCTTCAGGGACCCAGGTGATGAGAGGGAACCCAGGCCACCCCCCACAAGCAGCGAGGTGGGAAGGCAGGGAGAGGACAGAAAAGGAAAAGGGGACTGGAATAGATCGAGGAGTCAGCTGCAAGGATCCAGATAAGGGTGGTTGGAGGGGTCCAACAGCTAAGGGAGACAAACATGTCTATCGGTTTGTCCTACTGTGGTGACATGTTGCTGTGAGCCTTAATGCTGTGCCACTGGTGTTTCAAAACCAGTGGGGTGCATATGGTGCATAGGTATCAGCCTGGCTTGCAGAGACAGACTAGGAAGAAGGAGGAGGGCATCCACTTCTCAAAGAACTGGCCAGGGAAAAGCTTATGAATAGCAGAGAAACACAGTCTGATGCATTACTGTGCAACTTTATGAATACTCTGGAAACATTGTCCAATATAGAGGAGAAAGATGAGTCACTTAGCTTAGAAATCTCTCAAAGTAGGACTGGAAAAGAGCTGCATTATCAGGGTAAAATCAGCCTTACTCATATGGATAAGGTAAAGCTTTCAAGACCTCCATTTGCAGACGTGGCACCACTCAAGTTGAGGAGAAACAGCGGCAAACATGCATTAATAATCATAACATGGAATGTATGAAATATGAATTTAGGAAAATTGGAAGTTGTCAAAAATGAAATGGAATGCATAAAGATCGATATCCTCAGCATTAGTGAGCTGAAATGGACTTGTTTTGGCCATTTTGAATCAGACAACTATATGATCTACTATGCCAGGAATGACAGTTTAAAGAGGAATAGCGTGGCATTCATCATCACAAAGGATGTTTCAAGATTTGTCCTGAAGTACAATGCTGTCAGTGATAGGATAATATCCATACACCTACAAGGATGACCCATTAATACGACTATTATTCAAATTTATGCACCAACCACCAAAGCCAAAGATGAGGAAATTGAGTATTTTTATCAACTCTTTCAGTCTGAAATTGACCAAACATGCAATCAGGATGTGTTAATTATCACTGGTGACTGGAATGCAAAAGTTGGAAACAAAGAAGAATC
>NW_006922004.1:1968802-1970076 GCF_000298275.1 Orycteropus afer afer | reverse complement strand
GAAGGGAGTGTGTCAGGGTTGTATCCTTTCCCCATACTTATTCAATCTATATGCTGAACAAATAAACTGAGAAGCTGGACTATGAAGAAAAAGGTGACATCAGGATTGGAGGAAGAATCATTAACAACCTGAGATACACTGATGATAGAACTTTGCTTGCTGAAAGTGAGGATGACTTGAGGCATCTACTGATGAAGATTGAGGAACACAGTCTGCAGTATGGATTACATCTCAATATAAAGAAGACAAAAATCCTTACAACTGGACCAATAAGAAGCATCACAATAAATTTAGAAAAGATTGAGGTTGGCAAAGAATTCACATTGCTTGGTTCTACAATCAATGCCAATGGAAGGAGCAATCAGGACATTAGATGACATGTAGCACTGGGCAGGTCAGCTGTGAAGGAACTCTTTCAAGTGCTGAGAAGCAAGGGTGTCTCCTTAGGACTAAGGTATGCCTGACACAGGCCATGATATTTCCAGTCTCCTCGTATGCATGTGAGAGCTGGGTAATGAATAAGGAAGACCGAAGGAGAGTTGATGCTTTTGAGTTGTGCTGGCGAAGAATGCTGAAATACCATGGACTGCCAAAAGAACTAACAGATCTGTCCTGGAGGAAGTGCACCCAAAATGCTCCTTCGAAGTAAGAATGGCCAGACTTCTGGTGTGCATGGGGTTGCTATGATTCGGAAACTACTCCACGGCACCTAACAACAATGCACAGCAGAACAAAATACCAAACGGGCCCACGCCAGCTCCGTGATCCCTGGTATACTTGAGCCCATCGCTGCGCCACCATGTCAATCCATCTCGTTGAGGGCCTCCCCCTCTTTCGTCAACCCTCCACCTTAACAAGCATGACATCCTTCTCCAGGGAATGGCCCCTTCTGATAACATGACCAAAATAGGTGAGATGAAGTCTGGCCATTCTCGTTTCCAAGGAGCATTCCGGCTGCACTTCCTCCAGGACAGGTTTGTTAGTTCTTTTAGCAACTCATGGTACTTTTAGCATTCTTTTCCAGCACCACAATCCCAAAGTATCAATTCTTTGGTCTTCCTTATTCATTGTCCAGGTCTCACATGAATATGAAGTAATTGAAAATATCATGGCTTGGTCCGGAGCACCGTAGTCCTCAAGGAGATATCTTTGCTCTTCACCACTTGAAAGAAGTCTTTTGCAGCAGACTCACTCAATCCTATACAACATCGGATGTCCTGACTGCTGCTTCCATTGGTGTCAATTGCAGAACCAAGCAATGTGAAGTCTTTGAC
>NW_006922004.1:1964945-1968127 GCF_000298275.1 Orycteropus afer afer | reverse complement strand
GATCACCTTTCTTTGAAATGGGTACAACTATGGATCTCTTCCAGTCAGTTGGCCAGGTAGCTGTCTTCCAAATCTCTTGGCATAACTAAGTGAGTGCCTCCAGTGGGGCATCTGTTTGTTGAAACATCTCAATGGGTATCTGTCAATTTCTGGAAACTTGTTCTTCAGCAATTGCTTCAGTGCAGCACCTGAATTTAGAAACCATGTAAAGAATAGATATGACACAATGAACACCAATGACTGAATACCAGAACATTGTGAGATTACATCAAGAACATCATCCATGAAGAAAGCAAAAGGTCATTAAAAAGACAGGAAAGGAAGAAAAGACAAAAATGGATGTCAGAAAAGACTCTGAAACTTGCTCTTGAATATATAGTAGCTAAAGCAAATGGATGAAATGACAAGATAAAAGAGCTGAACAGAAGATTTCAAAGAGCAGCTTGAGAAGACAAAGTCATTTATTATACTGAAATGTGCAAATACCTGGAGTTAAAAAACCAAAAGGGAAGAACATGCTCAGCATTTCTCATGCTGAAAGAACTGTAGAAAAAATACAAGCCTTAAGTTGCAATACTAGAGGATTCTATGGGGAAAATATTGAGTGATACAGGAAACATCAAAAGAAGATGGAAGGAATACACAGAGTCACTGTACAAAAAGAGTTGGTTGATGTTCATCCATTTCAGGAGGTGACATATGATCCAGAAGCAATGGTACTGAAGGAAGAAGTCAAAGCTACACTGAAGGAATTGGCAAAAAAAATTAGGCTCCAGGACTTTACAGAATACTCATTGAGATGTTTCAACAAACAGATGCTGCACTGGAGGCACTCGCTCATTTATGCCAAGAAATTTAGAAGACAGCTACCTGGCCATCTGCCTGGAAAAGATCCATAGTTGTACCCATTCCAAAGAAAGGTGATCCCTCAGAATATGGAAAATTTCAAACAATATCATGAACATCACATGAAAGTAAATCTTGCTGAAGATAATTCAAAAACAATTGTAACAGTATATTGAGAGGGAACTTCCAGAAATGCAAGCTGGATTTACAAGAGGACATGGAACAAGGTATATCATCGCTGATGTCAGATGGCTCTTGGCTGAAAGCAAAGAACATCAGAAAGATGTTTACTTGTGTTTTAATGGCTATGCAAAGACATTTGATGGTGTGGATCATAACAAATTATGGATAATGTTGAGAACAATGGGAGCTCCAGAATACTTAATTGTGCTCGTGGGGAATCTATACATAGAGCAGGAGGCTGTCACTTGAACAGAACAAAGAGGTACAGCATGATTTAAAATCAGGAAGGGGGTGCATCAGGGTTGCATCCTTTCACCATACTTATTCAATATGTATGCTGAGCAAATAGTTTGAGAAGCTGGACTATATGAAGAAGAATGCTACATCAGTATTGGAGGAAGACTCATTAACAATCTGCGATACACAGACGACACAACTTTGCTTGCTGATAGTGAAGATGACTTGAAGTATTTACTGATGAAGATTAAAGACTACAGTTTGAACTATGGATTACACTTTAACATAAAGGAAGTGAAAATCCTCACAACTAGACCAATAAGCAGCATCATGATAAATGGAGAAAAGATTGAAGTTGTCAAACATTTCATATTACTTGGGTCTACAATCAACACCAATGGAAGCAGCAGTCAAGAAATTAGACATCGTATTGCACTGGGAAAATCTGCTGCAAAAAATCTCTTTAAAGTGCTGAAGTGCAAAGATATCTCTTTGAAGATTAAGGTGAACCTAACCCAAGACATAGGAGCCTTGGTGGCACAGTGCCTAAGGCATTTGACTACTGACCAGAAGGCTGGTGGTTCAAACTCACCAGCCACTCCTCAGAAGGAAGGTTAGGCAATCTCCTTCCATAATGATACAACCTCAAAAACCCAAGGAAGGATGACTATGAGTCAAAAACGACTTGATGGCAGTGAGTTAACCCAAGACATGGCATTTTCAATTGCCTCATATGTATGTGAAACCTTGACAATGAATAAGGAAGACCAAAGAAAAGGTGATGCTTTTGAGCTGTGGTATTGGCAAAGAATACTGAAAGTCCCATGGACTGCCAACAGAATGAACAAAGGTATCCTGGAAGAAGTGTAGTTGGAATGCTCCTTGGAAGTGAGAATGGCCAGACTTCATCTCACTTTGGTCATGTTGTCAGAAGGGACCATTCCCTGGAGAAGGATATCATGCTTGGTAAAGTGGAGGATCAGCAAAAAATGGGAAGGCCCTTAATGAGATGGATTGACATAGTGGCCGTGATGATGGGCTCAGGGCATATGAGGCTACCACAGGACTGGGCAGTGTTTTGTTCTTTTGTGGTTCACTATGAGTCAGAGCCAACTCAATGGTACTTAACAACATTGCTTTCTTGGCCTCCGTGGATAGTACAATGGTTAAGCGCTCAACTATCAGGGTAAAGGTTGGCCATTTGAACCCACCCAAAGGCACCTCAAGAGATTGTTGTTGTTCTTATGTGTAGTCAAGTAGCCTCCGACTCATAGTAACTATGTACAACAGAACAAAATGCTGCCCGTTCTTGTACCAGCCTCACTATCCCTACTGTACCTGAGCCCATTGCTTTAGCCACCATGTCTATCCATCTCATTGAGGGCCTTCCCCTCTTCCATTGACCCTCCACTTTACCAAGCATAACATTCTTCTCCAGAGAATGGTCCCTTCTGACCACATGACCAAAGGAGGTGAGACGAAGTCCGGCCATTCTCAACCATTCTCACTTCCAAGGAGCATTCCAGCTGCACTTCTTCCAGGACAGATTTGTTAGCAGTCCACTGTAGCAGTCCACTGTACTTGTAGCATTCCACTGTACTTTGAGCATTCTTCACCAACACCACAACTCAAAAGCATCAACTCTTCTTCAATCTTCCTTATTCACTGTCCAGTTCTCACATGCATATGGAGCGATTGAAAATACCATGGCTTGGGTTAGGTGCATCCTAGTCTTCAAGGAGATATCTTTTCTCTTCAGCACTTGAAAGAGGTCTTTTGCAACAAATTTGCTCAATGCAATATGTCTTTTGATGTCTTGACTGCTGCTTCCATTGGCATTGATTGTAGAGCTAAGTTATATGAAGTCTTTGACAACTTTATCTTTTCTCCATCTACTGTGATGCTGCTTATTGGTC
>NW_006922004.1:1953050-1964295 GCF_000298275.1 Orycteropus afer afer | reverse complement strand
ATAATTTCCACATCCTGTAGGATCAGCTTTCTTTGGAATGGGTACAAATATAGATATCTTCCAGTCAGTTGACCAGGTAGCTGTCTTCCAAATCTCTTGGCATATCCAGGTGAGTGCCACCAGTGGGGCATCCATTTGTGGAAACATCTTAATGGGTATTCTGTCAATTCCCAGACTCTTGTTTTTCACCAATTCCTTCAGTGCAATCTTTGACTTCTTCCTTCAATACCATTGGTTCTTGATCCTGAAATGGATGATCATTTACCAATTCTTTTTGGTATAGTGACTCTGTGTATTCCATCCATCATCTTTTGATGTTTCCTGCATCATTTAACACATTGCCCATGGAATCTTTCAATATTGCAATTTGAGGCTTAAATTTTTTCCTCAGTTCTTTCAGCTTGAGAAATGCTGAGCTTGTTCTTCCCTTTTGGTTTTCTAACTCCAACTCTTGGCACATTTTGTTATGATAATTGACTTTATCTTTTTGAGCTGCTCTTTGAAATCTTCTGTTTAGCTCTTTTATCCTGCCAATTCTCCCATTTGCTTTAGCTGCTCTCCATTCTAGGGCAAGTTTCAGAGTCTCCTTTGACATCCACTTTGGTCTTTTCTTTCTTTCCTGTCTTTTTAATGACCTTTTGCTTTCTTCATGGATGATGTTCTTGATTTCATCCCACAATTCTTCTGATTTTCAGTCATTGGTGTTCAACGCATCAAATCTATTCTTTAGATGGTCTCTAAATTCGGGAGGGATATAATAAGGTCATATTTTGGCTCTTGTGGAGTTGTTTTAATTGTCTTCAGTTTCAACTTGAACTTACATATGACCAGTTGATGGTCTGTTCCACAATCAGCTCCTGGCCTTGTTCTGGCTTAAGTTATTGAGCTTCTCCATTGCCTCTTCCTACAGATGTAGTGAGTCTGATTCCTGTCTACTCCATCTGGTGAAAGCCATGTGTATAGCCACTGTTTGTGTTGTTGGAAAAAGGTATTTGCAATGAATACGCTTTTGGTCTTGCAAAATTCTATCATGCGATCTCCAACACCATTTCTATCACCAAGATTATATTTTCCAACTACCAGTGATTCTTCTTTGTTTCCAACTTTTGCATTCCAACCACCAGTAATAATTAATATATCTTGATTGCATGGTCAGTTTATTTCAGACTGCAGATGTTTGTAAAAATCTTCAATTTCCTCATGTTTGGCTTTGGTGGTTGGAGCATAAATTTGAATAACAGTAATATTAACTGGTCTTCCTAGTGGCCATATGGATATTATCCTGTCACTGACAGCATTGTACTTCAGGATAGATTTTGAAACATTCTTTGTGATGATGAAGGCCACGTCATTCCTCTTCAATTTGTCATTCCTGGCATAGTAGACCATATGGTTGTCTGATTCAAAATGGCCGAAACAAGTCCATTTCAGCTCATTAATGCCTAGGATATTGATCTTTATATGTTCCATTTCGTTTCTGACAACTTCCAATTTTCCTAGATTCATACCTCGTACATTCCATGTTCCAATTATTAATGGATATTTGCAGCAGTTTCTTCTTATCTTGAGTTGTGCCACATCAGCAAATGGAGGTCCTGAAAACTTTACTCCATGCACATTATTAAGATTGGCTCTATTCTAAGCTTTTTTCTAGTCATATTTTGAGTGCCTTCTGACTTGAGGGCCTCATCCTCTGGCACTCTATCAGACAATGTTTCTGGGCTATTTTTCAGTAATACATCAGACAGTGTTTCACTGTTATTCATAAGGTTTTCACTGGCCAATTGTTTGAGAAGCGGATGACTTCTTCCTTCTTCCAAGTCTCGTTTAGTCTGAAAGCTCCACTGAAACCTGTCTATCTTGTTGGCACTTGAAACACTGGTGGCACAGCCTCCATCTTCACAGCAACACACAAGCCACCACAGAATGACAAACTGACAGACAAGTTTGTCTCCTTTAGCTGTTCCAAACTGCTCTGCTCCCACTTCCCGGCCTTCTCTACCAGTTCCAACCCTCCAAAAAGCCATCCACTGCTTCCCAGCCTCAAGAGATAGGCCTGCCTATTTGCATCCAAAAAGTCATAATATTTAAAACCCTATGGAGCAGTTCTACTCTGCACAAATAGGGTCGTCATGAGTCAGATTTGACTCAAGAGCAACTAACAAGAATAATATTGCCTTCTCAGCTTGCATGATTGATGAAGCAAGCTGTTAAGTTGAAGGAGCTCACATGGCACATAACTGAGGGCAGACTCCAGACAACAATGAGTGAGGAGCTGAACCCTGTCAACCACCACACGAGCAGAGTTGGAAGCAGATTCTTCTGCAATCAAGCCTTGTAATGATACCGTCCCAGTTGACACCTTCAGTGCAGCTTGTGAAAGATCCCAAAACAGAGGACACAGGTAAGCCATGCTCAAATTTAGGGAAATATAATTTGAAACCAAAATGAGATATCACTGCACATTTGCCTACATGATTAAAGCAAACAACAAATGATTGGTGTGGATGTAAAGCAAGTAAAACTTTCATACACTCCTGGTGGGAGTATAAATTATTGCAACAATTTTGGAAAACTTTCTAGGAGCATCTAATATATTAAACCTATGCATTTCCTGTGATCCCAAAACTCCACTCCTAGGTATTTACTCAACATAAAAGTATATTTGTTCATCAAAACACATGTATAATAATTGATAGCAGCACTATTCAAGATAGCCAAAAACTGGAAATGAACCCAAATACTCATCACTTGGAGAATAAGTTTAAAATGTTGTATATTCACAGTGTGGAATATCATACAGCAATGTGAATTAACAAATTACAACTACTTGGAATATGGATGACTCACAAACATAACATTGAGCAGCATAAGTCAGAAACGAGAGAATTCATCCTGTATAATTCAAATTATATCAAGTTTTTTAAAGTGAAAAATTAATCTATTGTGTTAGAAATTAGGACCGTGGTTACCACATGGGGCCTGGTAACAGGAAGGGAGCACAGTGCAGACATCTAGGAATCTGGTTTTGCAGTTATGCTCAATTTATGAAAATTCACCAAGTTATATGCTGTGGTTTGAAAACTTTTCTGTATAAGGTATCACTGCACATTTAAACAAAAGTTCAAGAAAAAATTAAATATGTAGGAATAAATCTAACAAAAATGTTCCACTTTCAGCAGCTACAGGGAGCCACTCCACAGAAGGAAGATGGAGCGACCTACTCCTATAAAGATTTATAGTCTCAAAAACCCATTGGGGGACGCTATGAGTAGGAATCTACTCGATGCCATGCAGGCCTAAGTCTTCCAACAGTGTGAGACACCACGGCTGGTCCTGTCCTAAAGGTGAAATCAGACATACTTATACACATCTGTATTATGTATCTTATACATTTGACTCCTTCAGCAAATCATAAGCTCCTCTTCTAAGGAGATCATATTTCATCCATTTTTGTATTCCACGGGATACCTGGAACACAGCCTAGTGCGCAACAGATATTCAATAAATGAGAAATGATGTTGCCTTGTCAGTGCAGTTGTTGAAAAGTAATTATGTCAATGTCACAAGAACAGAAGGGGTAATATAGACTGGGGTGATGAGAAGGAACAGGGGATATTTTAATGCTTCTCTGACAAAATGAGTTTTATGACATATATCTGAAAGGTTTTAATGTTTTGTTTTGTTTCACTTGATTGTGCCCTACATTTGACTTCAAATATCCCTGCTGCTAAGTTCTAAAGCACTCTTTGCTATAATGATCTGATTACCAGAGAGATTAATAAACCTTTTCAGCTTGGCTCATAAATCACAAACTTCTACTAGTGGGAGATTTTCAAACAAGAGGCAAACTCAATTGCTTAGTCACTCTGTTGTCTACTTGAATCAGTTACAGAATCTAACAGCGCTTCGTGTTCACAAGAATATATACAAATATTGACTCTTTGAGATGAACATTATGTTCTAATGTTATCATAATACTGTATAAGTAAATACCATATAAATAAAAGCAAGATAAGTCCACTATTTTAAAAGACTCTAAATCTTATGTTCTCCCAAACAAAAATATATTCCTGTTTTATTTCAGGAGAACAATTTAAAAGATTTAAACTACAAAAGAAACTAAGTAATATCATGTGTGGTAAAAACAAATAAACAAAAACCTTTGCATATTATTGTAACCAAGAAGATTTATGGCTTGGCAGAGTTGATATTAAAGAAACATTGAATGGGTACCATATTCAGTTTAAAAACTAAGAGGAGAGACTTTTTGGGCATGTCCAGTATTATCTGTTTGCTGATCAAATAATGTGAGAAGCTGGACTTTATGAAGGAGAATGCAGCATAAGGATTGGAGGAAGACTCATTAACCACTAGCTATATGCAAATTATTCAACCTTGCTTGCTGAAGTGAAGGTAAGCACTTTTACATTGTAGACTTTTTTTTTTTTTTGGTTTGACCAAGAATTGATTGTATCATTCAATTAGATCATTAATCTTGAATAAAACAGCAAAGCATTTTGCAAACATAAAGATGGTTTAAATGCAACTCTTGCATTGACAGGAGACTTAATATTAATTATTTATGGGTTTTTTGAGGTTTCATATTGAAATATGATGTGTTTAAAATATATGACTAAAAGTATTTCTTTCAGTTACTTTCGTTCATTCTTGAAACCTTTTAGAGGGTTGCTACTATATGCACAGAAGACAAAAAATAATAAGCCAACATTTCACTTCATTTGTAAATGAGCTTCATTTTGTTTCACCCTCTTGCTCAAAGTGAAGAAGGCTTGAAGCACTTACTGATGAAGACCAAAAAACACAGCCTTCAGTATGGATTATATCTCAATATAAAGAAAACAAAAATGAGAATGACACAGGACCAAACAGTGTTTCATTCTGTTGTACATAGATAGTGTGGATATGAGTCAAAATTGACTTGACAGCACCTAATGGGAGCTCTGGCAGCATAGTGCCTAAAGCACTTGACTGCTAACCAGAAGGCTGGTGGTTCAAACCCACCAGCCACTCCTCGGAAGGAAGATGGGGCAATCTACTTCCATAGCGATACTGTCTCAGAAACCCAAGGAGGGGTCGCTATGAGTCGGTCCGACTCGATGGCACATAACAGCAACAACAACTACTACATGCAACATAGTCCTTAAGAAATAAGAATTGGTGCTTGTCTTCCAAGAGCTTACAATCCAATAGAGGAAAAGATGCACATGAGTAACACTCTAAAAATTAGACTATGGCAAGTCAAGCAAGAATTAAGTCAGGTTAACACAGAGCTAGTATGGTGAATGCGGGGGTAAAGTGATGTCATGGCCATAACATAGTGTAAATGGTTTGCACTTGACTGCTAACCTCAGTGTTAGTGTTTTGAACCCACCCAGTGATACACTGGAAGCTAATCTTGGCAATCTGGTTAAGACTGTAGCCAAGAAACCCCTGGAGCAGTTTTACTCTGGCATGTGGGGTTGCTATGAGTTGGAATTTACTCAACAGCGACTAAAAATCACAACAGGGGAGGAAACACATGGCAAAAGCCCAACATATGAGTAGAGGCAATGGCTTATAAGGTAAAACTATTATTGGTCTCTAACTGCTATTGTTTATATGAAGCTAATGGTGTGTTTTTTTATGGTTCCTATTTCATACTAATATCAAGTCCATGAAAGGTGACATGTAGGTTACTTTTTGGCACAGAATACATAAAGTAATAAGCCAACATTTCACTTCATTTTGCTCCATCCTCTTACAGTTATTAATGAGTCAAAGTCCTCTTTTATTTTTTCATTTTGTTAGCTATGAGAGTCTTTTTTACGTGTCCACTTGATTAGACTACCAAAACCAAAAACCAAACTCACTGCCGTCGAGTCTATTTCAACTCACAGCAACCCCTCCATGGGTTTCTGAGGCAGTATCACTATGGAAGGAGATCTGCTGGCACAGTGCCTAAGGCATTTGACTGCTAACTAGAAGGCTGGAGGTTCAAACCCACCAGCCACTCCTCAGAAAGAAGGTTGGACAATCTACCTCCGCAGCGATACTGTCTTGAAAACCCAAGGAGGGGTTGCTATGAGTTGAATCCAGCTCCTCAGTAGTACCAACCTTCTGGTTAGCAGTCAAATGCCTTAGGCACTATACCACCAGAGCTCCTCAATTAGACTACAGTCCCTGGTCATTTAATCAAACACTCATTTCTGTGTTTCTGTGAAGGTATTTTATAGATGCAGTTAAGTATGGGAGATTATCCTAAATAATATGAATGGGCCTGATTCACTCAGTTGAAAAG
Organism: Orycteropus afer afer; assembly: GCF_000298275.1. NCBI lineage: Eukaryota > Metazoa > Chordata > Mammalia > Tubulidentata > Orycteropodidae > Orycteropus > Orycteropus afer. The sequence goes on along the minus strand of NW_006922004.1, from coordinate 1,957,994 downwards.
GCCTTGAAAGTAGATCTGAGGCTTCTCTGAGAAAGAAGATATCCTACCTGTGATTAACAGCTTTAGCGCATGCCCAAGAGTTCCAGCCTGTCCTTCCTAATGGCCTACTCTGCAGATCTCAAACTTATCTAGCCAGTTTCCACAACTACATAAGTCAATTCCTTTAAGTAAATCTCTTAATATATATCTCCTATTGGTTCTGCTTCTCTGGTTGAATTTTGATTGAAATAATCCCAACACAAAACTTCTTGCTCTCTTTTCTGAAATCATGTTCCTTGGTTCTCATTCATGAACTCTTCCCTGTTGTTCTTGTTAGGTGCTGTCGAGTCATTTCCGACTCATAGCGACCCCATGCACAGCAGAACAAAACACCGCCCGATCCCGCACCAGCTCCATGATCCTTGCTATACTTGAGCCCATACTCGAAGTCACCGTGTCAATCCATCTCCTTGAAGGCCTTCCCCTCTTTTGTCAACCCTCCACCTTACCAAGCATGACATCCTTCTCCAGGGAATGGTCTCCTTTGACAACATGACCAAAGTAGGTGAGACAAAGTCTGACCTTTCTCGCTTCTAAGGAGCATTTCGGCTGTGCTCTTTCCTTGTTGTCGTTGTTGTTATGTGCCATCGAGTCAGCCCCGACTCATAGTGACCCCTCCTTGGGTTTCCGAGGCAGTATCACTATGGAAGTAGGATTGCCCAACCTTCCTTCCGAGGAGTGGCTGATGGGTTTGAACCGCCAGCCTTCTGGTTAGCAGTCAAGTGCTTTAGCCACTATGCTACCAGTACTCTTTCCTAGTGGTCACATATTAGCCAAATCCTCTAACCTTTCTTTTTCCCAGAGTTTATTCATTATTCACTGTTGTTAACTCTTAATTCTTTTTGCTTTTTAAAAAGTCCATTTTATTCTACTTCTTTATTCTTTAGTCTCTTGCAATCCTTGGCTTCCTTCCTGCCTGTCTCTTCTCTTTCTCATATTCACCAGTTCTGCTGTTACCTTTTGAAAGTAAGCTCAGTAGGAATAAGTGTCATCGTTTCCTTGGTTCATTGTTGTTTCCTAAGCACCTTGAGGAGTGCTCAGCACATTGAAAATGCTTATTCAGTGTTTGTATTTAATAAGTTCATTGTAAATATATCTCTTTAAATCTTTACATTACTCCTAAAATTATAAAGTAATTACATAAAATATTTCTCTCTGTGTGGTTTGTTGGTTATTGTTGCTGGGTGCTGTGAAGTTGATTCCGACTCACTGCAATCCTGTGTACAACAGTACAAAATGCTACCCAGTCCTGTACCGTCCTCACGATCCTTGCTATGCTTCAGTCCATTGTTGCAGCCACTGTGTCAATCCATTTTGCTGAGATTCATCCCCTCTTTCTCTGACTCTCCATTTTACCAAGCATGACATCCTTCTCCAGGGACTGGTCATCTCTGACAACGTGACAAAAGTAGGTGAGATGAAGTCAGGCTACTCTTGCTTCTAGGAAGCATTCTGGCTGCACTTCTTCCACAACAGATTTGTTCATACTTCTGTCAATCTATGGTATTTTCAGTATTCTTTGCCAACACCACAATTCAAAGGTATCGATTCTTCAGTCTTCATTATTCATTGTCCAGCTTCCACATGCATATGAGGTGATTAAAAATACTATGGCTTGGGATAGGCTCACCATAGTCATCAAAGTGACATCTTTGCTCTTCAACACTTTAAAGAAGTCATTTGTAGTAGATTTTTGCAGTGCAATATGATGTCTGATTTCTTGACTGCTGCTTCTATGGATATTGATTGTGGATGCAAGTAAAATGAAATTTTTGATAACTCCAATCTTTTCTCCATTTATTGTGATGGTGCTTATTGGTCCAGTTGTGAGGACTTTTGTTTTCTTTATATTGAGGTATAAAACATATTGAAGACTGTAGTCTGATCTTCATCAGTAAATGTTTCAAGTCATCTTCACTTTCAGCAAGCAAGATTATGTCCTCTGCATATCTCAGGTTGTTAGTGTGTCTTCCTCCAATCCTGATGCTGTATTCTTCTTCATATAGTCCAGCTTCTCTGATTATTTGCTGAACATACAGAGTGAATGAATATTGTGAAAGGATACAACCCTGAAGTACTCCTTTCCTGATCTTAAACCACACAGTATTACCTTATTCAATTTGAACGGCTGTCTTCTTGTCTATGTACAAGTACTTCATGAGCATAATTAAGTGTTCTGGAATTCCCATTCTTCACAATGTTATCCATGATTTGTTACGATCCACACAGTGAATGCCTTTGCATAGTCAATAAAACACAAATAAACGTCTTTCTGGTATTCTTTGTTTTCAGCCAAGATCCATCTGACATCGTCAATGATATTCCTTTTCCATGTCCTCTTCTGAATCCAGGTTGAATTTCTGGAAGATTTTGGTCAATAAACTACTGCAACCATTTTTGAATTATCTTTGGCAAAATTTTACTTGCATATGATATTAATGAGATTATACCATAATTTCCACATTCTTTAAGAATGTTTCACCTTTCTTTGAAATGAATATGTGGTAGATAAGTTTATGTGTCACCTTGGCTGGGCTTGGTTGAGTGGCTGGGCAGCCAAATGTAGTTATTCCCCATGGTGAGTTTGGTAATTAACTCCATGGTGGAATTTATTGGAGCAGCTGAGTAGCTGCTTTGGATATGTGGTCTTCTTCCCATATATGAGAAAAAGTTTTGGGAATGGTCTCTAGTGTATGGCATGCTTGAACCTTGCATGTAGCCATGTCATTGTACAGCAGCCTGCCATGCTCTGCTGATCTTAAGACTTTCCATGGACTTGAATTAATGGCCTCCCTGTGGTTTGGTAACATTGGGACTGTGCCTCTTTACTTGTCAATCTTGGACTTGTCAGTCTCAGCAGCCAGCAGCTGTCTGAGTGAAGAAATGCCTCTAGCTCTGGTGGGCAGGGAGCAGGAGGCAGAGCTGAAATTCAAAGTTGAGGGGCTTTCACCCAGCCCCTAGAGCTTGCCACTTTGAACTCTGATTTAAAGCCTCCAAACTATAAGAGAATAAACTCCTTTTTGTTCAAGCATCCCATTTGCAGTATACTTTTGTCAGAGTGGTACTAGGTAACCAGAACAGGGTACAAATATGAATCTCTTCCAGTCAGTTGCTCATGTAGCAGTCTTCCAAATTTTCTGGCATAAACAAGTGCCTCCAGAGCTACATTCATCTGTTGAAACATCTAAATGGGCATTTCATCAACTTCTGGATGGTTATATTTCACCAATTCCTTCAGTGCCTCTTGGACTTCTTCCTTCAATACCATTGGTTCTTGATTGCTTGCTTCTTCCTAGAAATGGCTGAAAATCAACCAACTATTTTGATACAGTGACTTTGTGTATCCTTTCCATTTTCTTTTGATTCTCCCTGCAACATTCAGTATTTTGCCTATAGAATCCTTCAATATTGCAATTTGAGGCTTGAATTTTTTCTTCAGTTCTTTCAGCTTGAGAAATGCCAAGTGTATTCTTCCCTTTTGGCTTTCTAATTACAGTTCTTTGCACACTTCATAATACTTCACATTGTCTTCTTGAACCACACTTTGAAATCTTCTGTTTAGCTCTTTTAATTCATCATTTCTTCCATTTGCTTTAGCTACACTGTGTTCAAGAGCAAGTTTCAGAGTCTCTTCTGAAATCCATTTTGATCTTTTCTTCCTTTCCTGTCTTTTTAATGACCTTTTGCTTTCTTCATGTATAATGTTCTTGATGTCGTTCCGTAACTCATCTGGTCTTCAGCCATTGGTATTCCATGCATTGAATGCACTCTTCAGATGGTCTCTAAATCCAGGTGGGATATACTTGAGGTCATATTTTGACTCTCACGCATTTAATTTTCTTCAGCTTCAACTTGAAGTTGGATATGAGCAATTGATGATCTGTTCCATATCCAGCTCCTGGCACTGTTTTGACCGATGATATTGAGCATGAACATTGTCTCTTTCCACAGATGTAGTCAATTTGATTTCTCTGTATTTCATCTGGCAAGTTCCACATGTATGTTATTGTTGTGTTGTTGTTATGTGCCGTCGAGTCAGCCCTGACTCATAGCGACCCCTCCTTGGGTTTCCTAGGCAGTATCACTACAGAAGTAGGATTGCCCAACCTTCCTTCTGAGGAGTGGCTAGTGGGTTTGAACTTCCAGCCTTCTGGTTAGCAGTCAAGTGCCTTAGCCACTACGCTACCAGAGCTCCCTCCACATGTATAGGTGCCATTTATGTTGTTGAAAAAAAGGTATTTGGGAGTTCCGGTAGTTGGCGGACTAGGCGAAAAGACTGCACAGACCCTCTTCAACAAAGAAAAGGGAAACCAATTAACACAGACACAGAAGATCATCCTGGACTCCTGAGCCTTGAAGGGAAGGATATAGAAGTGGACTAAACCCCAACAAGCAGAAGAATTTGCATGAAAATACCAAAAAAGGAGACATATGGAGCTGCGGTCTGGCAGCAATCCTGAGCAATCCTGACAGGCACAGACATCTTGGAGATTCCCGAGTCCTGGTAAGACTTAAGAATTAACCTAAAAATCAGCACTGCTAGCCAAGGACTTCAGGGGGACTGCTCTGGTGGCTGGGGAATAAACGGAGAAGGTGAAGAGAAAAGCAGGCTGAGCTGTGGACTTGTGCCGGTCTGGAGGGCACCGTGTTTTGAATGTTACAAGCGGCTTGACTATTTTGGATATTTAAAGAGACAGCGCTCCCTGAGATTCCAGGGGCTTAAGAAGAGGTTCAGCTTTCCATCAACCCCAAGGACCCTCCGGACCTGCAAGACTGAAAAAGTGAGACATTCTTCTTGTTACTCTTATACCCCACACCCACTTGGTGAATGGAGGTGAGGCCATCCCCCACTCCCACCCACCTTCTGGGCCCACAGGAACTCCATCACAGTGTGTGTGCTCAGAC
>NW_006922004.1:1934733-1949775 GCF_000298275.1 Orycteropus afer afer | reverse complement strand
TTCCACGTTCCAATTATTACTGAATATTTACATCTGTTTCTTTCCATTTTCAGCCATGCCCCATCAGCAAATGAAGGTCCCAAAAGTTTTATTCCATCCACATTACTAAGGTCTCCTCTACTTTGAGGAGGCAGATCTTTCCCAGCCATATTTTGAGTGCCTTTCATCCTGAGAGCCTCATCTTCTGGTACTATATCAGATAATGCTTCACTGCCCTTCATGATGTTTTCCAATAATATATTCATAAGGTTTTCAGTGGCCAGTTTTTTCAGAAGTGGATGGCTCTTTCCTTCTTCCCAATCTGTCTTAGTCTGGAAGCTCCATTGAAACTTGTGCACCATGGGTAACCCTGCTGATACTCAGAATACCAGTGGCATAGCCCCCAGCTTCACAGCAACAACATGTCTGGTTTGTTGGTGAGCGGCAGTTATTTTGGGTAAGTGGGTCTATTTTGAAGATTCAAACTGTCCCTTAGATATATAATTCCAAGGTCTAGACATAGGCCCAAGTATAAAACAGCCAATTCCTAGCTGTATATTTGAGCTGTCTTCCCCAATTCAGTTTCACTAACAATTAAGGAGGTAGTTTGATCTTTATCATGGACTGAATTTTATTAAAAAACTGTATGTATCAACTTGGCTAGGCCATGATTCAGTGGCTTGGTAGTCATGTAATGATGCAGTTTGTCAATCTGTGATAATATAATCATCCCCCATGATGCAAGCTGATGTGATCAGCTGATCAGTGATAAAGGAATTGGGGTGGGTTGCAACACCCTTACATCAGTAAGGGGGATTTCTAGGGTGTGGCCTGCATCATTTTTTTACATGAGATAAAAGGAGAGAGAAGCAAGCAGAGAGAGAGTACATAACCACCACCAGGAAAGGTCTGGGAGTGGAATATGTCCTTTGGGTCCCTGAATTGAGTACTCCTTAGACCCGGGGAAAGACTGATGCAAGACACATGGAGATCACCAAGGAATGCCAGGCCCACAATGTTGAAAGAAGACCAGGACTTTCCACTACAGCCAACAGAGAGAAAAAAATGTTCCCTTAGAGCTAGTGCCCTGAATTCAGACTTGTAGCCTCCTACACTGCGAAAGAACAAATTTATGTCTGTTAAAGCCATCCACTTGTGATATTTCTGTAATAGCAGCACTACATAACTAAGAGAATCTCTGTCTCTTCCTTATATTTATTTCTCAGTCAGTCTTGAGCTTGGAAACAGTGAAAGAGGTATACTTAATTGTACCCTCCAAACGACCCAATATGCACACTTATGGCACAAGTCGATTTTTAGCTTTTTCAGGGAATGGCGTGCTCTTTTGTTTTGGAGATCTGTTTCTCTTATTTTAAAATATTTGCCAATCATATAGTATTCAGTTTCTCTGCTTTCACCAATGAGTATGTGATACAAACCAGAGTCCTTCTCAGTGATTTTCTGAATTGGGACTATGGAAAGAGAGCCTGCTCTTCTTTGGTGGTGAAGTTAGGAGAATGTGAAGACTGAAAATATGATTACTGACCCATGAAGGAGGGAAATGGACTTGCAGGGGGATGGGGGGAGAAGACAGAGAAAAGAGGGCCCTGATACTAACTATTTAAGTGTCTGGATCCAGTTGTTTCTTTGTTCAGTATTATTCTTCCCTTCTCAAAGTTTGGTTATGTATACCAAAAATTTCCCCTTTAGTTAGGGTTGTTCAAGTTGGGTTTGTGTTATTTACATCTAACAATATCCTAGAAATTCAGTAGTGCTTTGGCTTATTCAAACAAGCACAATATTTTTATATAATTCATCTTTTTCTTGATTGCTCAGGATTATCATCATGATAATTGATTGTTAGGGATGTTAAGTGAAGCTGTACTGGTCTCTCATTAGACCAGGGACTTCTTGAGTAAATTATATACTCATTTTGATGTTTTGTAATTTACTTTTTTTTCCATGAGCTAAAGATGCTGTAATATGGCCATCTTTCTGCAAAATTAGTGATGAATTTTGGAAAAGCCTCTGATAGAAATTTTAGGGGGAGTTGGCCAAGCACTCCACTGGCATTGTATTAGCATCAAATTGAAAGAAAAAAAATTGGTTTAAGAAGAACAAAATCCATAGCCATATAGTCTTCTTCAGCAATGCTAAAGGTGTAACACCAGAAGAGAAGGATATTATGGGGTGAACCAAGATGAGGGTTTCCAGTAGATTTGACTCTCTAAGTGGTTCATGTAGTAGTTAGTTAGTAAAATGTCATTCAACCTGACTTGTTGAAAAAGACTTTACACAGGATTAATTGCGTAATCCCAGTCACTTCCTATGTTCCAATCACCCACTTCTTTTTTGGGTAAGTCCTTCATTTATTAGAAACCTCCCTAGAACCCTCAACCTTAGCTCATGGTATCTCTCACTGCACTACTGATTTTGATACTGTTGTTGTTTGTTGTTAGGTGCCGTTGAGTCAGCTCCACTTCATACAGACCCTATGGGCAACAGAACAAACCACTGCCCAGTCCTGCACTGTCCTCATATTCCCTGCTATGGTTGAGCCCACTGTTGGGGCCATTGTAAATCTATCTCCTGGAAGCTCTTATACTTTTTCACTGACCCTCTACTTTACTGAGCATGTTATCCTTCTCCAGGGAATGGTCCCTTCTAACAACATGACCAAAGTAGGTGAGACAAAGTCTGGCTATTCTCATTTCTAAGGAAAATTCTGGCTGCACTTCATCCAGGACAGCTTTGTTTGATCTTCTGGCAGTCCATGTTATTTTCAGGATTCTTTGGTAACACCACAATTCAAAAGCATCAACTCATTTTCAGTCTTCCTTATTCACAGTCTAGCTTTCACATGCTTATGAAGCTATTGAAAATATCATGGCTTGGCTTAGGCTCACCTTAGTCTTCAGAGTTAAATCTTCATTCTTTCACACTTTAAAGAGATCTTTTGCAGCAGATTTTCCCACTGCAATATGACATCTGATTTCTTGACTGCTGCTTCCATGGGTATTGATTGTGGATCTAAGTAAAATGAATTCCTTGACGCCGTCTTCTCTCCATTTATCATGATGTTGCTTATTGGTCCAGTTGTGAGGATTTTTATTTTCTTTATATTGAGATCTAATCCATACCAAAGGCTGTAGTCTTTGGTCTTTATCAGTAAGTGCTTCAAGTTTTCTTCATTTTGAGCAAGAGGATGAAATAAAATGAAGCTCACAATAAAGCTCACTTTATTGAAGCCAATAAAGTGAAATGTTGGCTTATTGTTTTATGTCTTCTGTACACTTAGTAGCAATCCCCAAAATGGTTTGATGAATGAATGAAAGATTAACTGAGTTACTTCAAGTGATATATGTTAAACAGTGAGCAAGATTTAAATACAAAACCTCAAAAAAAACCACCTATAAATAATTAATAGTAAGTCTCCTGTCAATGCAAGAGCTCCATTTAAACCATCTTTACATTTGCAAAGCGCCTTGCATTTTTATGCAAAATTAATGATCTAACTGAATGAAACAATTAATTCTTAGTCAAACCAAAAAATAAATAAATAAATAAAAGTCTACAACATAAAAGTTCTGCAAAGTTAATTCAAAATATTGACTTCCTTTATATGTTTTAAGAATGAACACAACATTTCTTTATCCTACCTAGCAATTTTCTCTCCTCACCCCTCACATCTCTGGTAGCCAACAAAGAAGTTTCCTTCCCTGTGTGAACCCTTCCTTGACTTTTTACGATAGTGAACTCATATAATATTTGTCCTTCTGTGAGTGACTCAGCAAGATGTCCTTCCAGTTCATCCACGTTGTGAGGTGTTTCACAGAACCTTCAGTATTCTTTAGTATTGCACAGTATTCCGTTATATGTATGTACCACAGTTTGGTTATCCATTCATCCATTTGATGGGCACTTAGGTTGTTTCCATCTCTTTGCTATTGTGCATGGTGCTGCAATGAACATGGCTGTGTATATATCTATTCATATTTTGGTTCTCACTTCTTTAGGATATATACCTAGTAATGAGATTGCTGATCAAATGGAGATACAACATATTTTTCAGGAAAAGGAAACAGCTTTTAACCACATTATTGGTACACTATTAATATGAGTAGTAAATAACATGATTTCTCATTAACCAAAACAGAACACACTGCCATTGAGTTGATTCTGACTCATAGAGACCCTGTAGGGCAGAACTTTCCCCATAGGGTTTCCAAAGTTATAAATCCTTATGGAAGAAGACTGCCTCATCTTTCTCCCTAGGAATGACTGGTGAGTTCAAACCACTGACCTTTTGGTTAGCAGCCTACTGCCTTAACCACTGTGCCAGAGTTCCTCTTTCTCGTTAAAGTTACCATTAATCCCATTTTACCTTTACTTTGTTTATTCTCATTCACATAATAACAATTGACATCCTTGGGCAGCAGGATTGTAAACTGAATGAGTTTGGTGTGATTTTTCAAGAGCAAAAATCCCTAAATATTTGGTGTAAGTTTTTATGGTGCTATTCATATGATAAGAGGGGAAGAGTAGCAGATTCCCTTCCAAAACAGCTTACACAGGGGACACCATACAACCTAACAGTCTCACTGTTTCACTCATGTTTTAATATATATCTACTCCTTGGAAGGATGGTTGGGCAATCTTCCATAGTGATACTGCCTCGGAAACCCAAGGAGGGGTCGCTATGAATCGGATTCGACTCCTCAGCAGCAAGTTTGGTTTGTTTTTTTGGTATGTAATCATTATAAACTTTTATGATTATTTTCTTGATTGTAAAAATAATGTATACCCATTGTGGAAAACTTGGAAAAAATAACACAGATAAGAGTCAGTTTGCTCACATGACTGATTTTTCTTTCTGTTTTTTCCTCAACTTCAGCGTCAATTGGAGTGGATTTTTTTTTTTTTTTTTTCTGAAATAGGGTTCCAATTCTTAACTTCTCAAAATGTGCCCAGGTTTTAACCATGAGGTCAAACGAATATTTCCTGAATGCTTGAAAGATGACAGGAGAACTAATATTCCTACTAGCAGTTGGTTATGCTTAGAATAGCCAAGGTCCTAAACCCAATCAATGTCTCTCTTTCATTCTCCTGAAGGCTCCTACCAGGCACTAGAGACAATGACAGAAACAGAAAATTACTGTCTATCTATAATTAGAAATAGTGGTGATATATATGTAAATTTTATAAGTAATTATATTATTAAAATACTATATGAAGTTATTATTAAACCTTCTTAAATCAACAACCAGCTACATAATAATGCTTTGATGAATGTTATGAAGAATAAGTCTTTATGTATTTTATTGTTGTTGTTGCCATGTGCCGTCGAGTCAGACCCGACTCACAGCGACCCCCCCTTGGGTTTCCGAGGCAGTATCACTACGGAAGTAGATTGCCCCATCTTTTATTATACCTGGATAAATACCTAAAAATAGGATTCTTCAATCAAAATTTATGTAAATTTTAAGGATTTTTACTTATTGCCAAACTATCATTCAGAGAGGTTTTGTTTTGTTTTTAATTTACACCTCCACAAGAGAAATCTGAGAGTGCTAATTTCTCAGCACCTTCACCAACATCGGGTATTGCCATTTCTTTTAATCCTTTATAATTTGATAGGAAAAAGGCTATAGTTTAGAATTCCAAAAGGTTACTTTTGATTTTATTGACAGGGTTACACAGGAATCATTCAATACCACTGACACTATAGCAAAGATTTTTTATCAAATCAGCTATGCTGAGGTAATAGGAGATTGAGCATGAGACTGTTTTCAGGTATAAGTAGTTGCAGTTTGTTTTCTTCTACTCATTTGTCTTAAAAAAAATCTGGTGTTGCTCACTTAGCATTTACTATCTCTCCCTTCATAAGGAGTCTTGTGTAGATTGGACTAATCGATAGGATGATACCCTGAGAAGGAGAGAGGAATTTCTATCAGAAATCTATGGACTAGATATCCTCAGTGAGATAAAAGAATAGGAAATGAAGGACAATGAAGATGGCAAAACTGAGGAGTCTGTTTGGGAAAGGGTGTATTAAATGGAGGAGAGTTTTAGTGGAGAAGTGCAAGCAAGAAACAAACAAACAAAAAAAGAGTGTCAGGGAAGCTGCAGAATATGTGAAAGAAGCAGTGAGCCAAAGTATAAGGGAAAGGGAACTTTAAACACAGCAGTGGATTGCAAATAGATGCTTTTTAATGGTCTTCATGAAAGGAAAAGAAAAAATACATATTTTTAAAATTTGTTCCTGAACTATTTTTCTTTTAAAGTAGCAGGATATCAAATGTTTAGGCTCCATGAAGGCATAAATTTATATTTACAAATAAATTTCAATTAACAAAAGTAAAAAGTTTAAAAATGAATATAATAGATGATGAAAATGTGGCCTGGCTGCTTAGAAGCAGTGGGGTGTCTTTGTTGGGTGGGTGGAGAGAAAGAAGAGAGGATAGTACTGAAATGACAAAATTGGGATGTTGGGACAGGAATGGGGGCTGCACAGGCAAGCACAAAATGGTAAGTGTAACAATCATCTCTATTATTTGGCTTGGGAATGGCCCTAAATGCCCTCATACCCATATCTGACATCCCTACATTTTATAACACAGAAATGGAAACCTTAAAAAAAAAATAAAAGTACACCTGTGCAGATGGCCTTTTATAACTTGTCTCCTGGGAGAGACTCTCTTACTCATTGGGTCAGCAATCTGAATCAGACCTGGAAGAAAATGCTGCCATCTGAAGTGAACACCAGATTGAGAGTAATTGCTCCCCTGGGGCCTCCAGGATTTTCAAAATGACTAGGAGTCTACATACCACTAAATAGGTAAAACTTAAGAACAGCAGATAAAAAACTGTTTTCTCATTGCAAACACTGATAATGATTTACTTTTAAAAAAAAATAATAATAATAATACTGAAAAATCTCAAAGTTAGGGAAAAGTTGCAAATACAGTAAAAATAAAATAACCCTGAACTATTTAAGAGTAAATTGCAGCTTTAATGTCCTATCACTACACCAAAAACCAAACCAAACACATTACCATCGAGTCGGATCCGACTCACAGGACCCCCCTTGGATTTCCGAGGTGGTATCACTATGGAAGTAGATTGCCCAACCTTCCTTCTGAGGAGTGGCTGGTGACTTTGAACTTCCCTCCAGCCTTCCAGTTAGCAGTCTAATAATGTCTTAGGCACTGCACCTACTGAATACTTTTTGTGGAAGTTAAGGTTGTGTGTCAGTTTGGCTGGGCTGTGGGTATGAGTGGCTGGGCAGCTGAATGTAGTTATGCCCCATGATGAGTTTGGATGTGGTATAAACAATTCTATGGGGAGTCAGCTGTGAGACATTAATCAGTGGAAGGGGGATTGGCTTCAGAGTGTGACTTGCTTCCAGTATATATGCAGAAACTTTGGGAAAGGTCTCTCTACCTTTTTGGTACACCTGGTCCTACATTTGGTAGAGTGTTCATCTCCAGTTCCTGAACTTGAACCAGTGGCATGTCATGTTACATGCTAATCTTGGATTGTTCTTGGACTTGAATCAATGGTCTGCTATGTTGCCTACTGATCTTGGGAATATGCCATTTTACCTGGTGACCTTGGGTTCATCAGCCTAAGCAGCCAGAAGCTGCCTGAGTTAGGAGATATCTCTCGCTCCAGTGGGCCTGGAATAAGAGGCAGAACAGAAGCCCAGGGACAAGGAGCCTTCACCCAGCCCCTGGAGCCAGCCATCTGAATTTGGACTTCTAGCCTCCTTAACTGTAAGAGAATAAATAAATTCCTGTTTGTTAAGCATTCCACTTGTGGTATTTCTGTTACAGCAACACTAGAAAACCAAGACACTTTTGGATGTATTTCCTACAAATAAGGATATTCTCTTAAAGTTCAATCATTAAAATCAAAAATTAACATTGACACATTACTGCCTCCTAATCCTCAAGCCCAATTCAAGATTTGCCAACAAGTCCTTATAGGATCCAGTTCAGAACCATACACTGCAGTTGGATGCCATGTCTCTTTGGGCTCCTTTAGTCCAATACAGTTTTGCAATCTTTCTTTAACGTTCACAATCTTGAAAATTTCAAGAACACAGGGTAGTTATTTTGTAGATTTTAGACTTGTCTGATGTTTCCACATGATTGGATTTAGGTTATGTACCTGTGGTAGGAATATCACAGAAGTGACATTGTATCCTAATAGGTAGTAAATTATTTTATACAATTACTGACGATGGTCACTCTGATCTCTTAATTAAGGTGGTATCTTCCAGGTCTCTTCACTAAGAAGTTACTCTTTTCTTCTTTATAATGGATAATATTTTGTAGGGAGGTGCTTTGAAACATGTAAGTAACCTATTTTTCTTCAAACTTTCAATTCATGTATAAATTTATATCAATATGAAGTTATGGATTCTTATTTTAAATTCTGAGTTATAAGACATTATGATTATTTATTTTGATGTTCAAATTGTGCCTAACTTGAATGTTTCAGTGATCTTTTGACAGGTCTTCATCAATCTTTGAGCACTGTGGTTTCTGACACAATAAGATATTCCTCCCCAGGCCTGGAATCAGCCATCTCTCCAAAGAAATCTGGTTTCTTTTAGTGGAGAAATGTGTTTAGAAGCCATGAATTTGGCATTGAGTTTGTTCATTTCTACTGAGGTGTTGGTATCCCCAGAATCTCTCAGTGGACAAGCAAATATATATATATATATATATATATATATATACACACACACACATATATATATATTTGTGTATACAACAAACTGACAGATGATCGACTACATCTGTGGAAAGAGGCTGTGGAGAAGCTCAATAACTTCAGCTAAAATGAGGCCAGGAGATCTATGGGTGGATAGACGACTGGACAGGCTGAACAATCAGGTGTGTTTAGGCAGGGGGTAGTGTGCCCATGACCATGTATAGGGTTGGCACACGATGTTTCTACAAGCATATTTGTATGTGTTCTAAGAATGTCCAGGTGTATAGTAGAGCTGACAAGAGACAAGGTTGTGGTGACTCCTTGGCCATAGCCAGCTACTCAGAGCAAGTGAGTAGTGGGACCCATTGGCTCAGGACCATGATCACACAGGACTTCAAGCTCAACAGGCATAACATACTACACAGAAACATTGTCCTACATCCTACTTTGGTGAGTAGCAATTGGGATCTTAAAAGCTTGCAAGCAGCCATCTAGATGCAACAATTGGTCTCTCCTCATCCAGAGCAAAGAAAAATGAAGAAAACCAAAGACACGTGGAAACAATTAGTCCAAGGGACAGGTAGACCATGCGATTCTCAGCCTATATGCCCATGAGATCAGAATCACTAGATGATGCCTGGCTACCATTGTCAACCACTCAGAGGGATTCGGTGCAGGAGATCCTGAATAGAGTGGGATCATAATGTGGAACAAAACCCCAAATCATAAAAAAAAAAAAAAAAAAGACTAGGTTTGCTGATCTGATGGAGCCTAGTGAGACCACTGAGACTATGGCCACTAGGTACCCTTCAGGTCTGGAATTGAATTCACTCCTGTGGCTTCCAGCCAAATAATAGACAGGTATATGGGCTGAACATATACATCAAATAGATATACTGCTTGGAGCGATCAATCATGGGAGAACAGAAGGGCAGTGTTTTCACAGGGAGATAGTTTGGGGTGCAGGAGTGCATGGAAGAGGACACATGGAAGAGGTAACTACAGGGAGGAAGTGGGAAGAAAGCTGTCACATTGTGGGGAAATTTGCAATCAATGTCATGAGACAAAATGTGTATGAACTACTGTATGGAAAATGAATAGTCTTTGTAAACTTTCAACCAAATCACAATAAAAATTAAGAAAAAAAAAAAGACCAGGAGCTGACTGTGGAACAGACCATCAACTGCTCATATGCAAGTTCAAGTTAAAGCTGAAGACTATTAAAACACATTCATGAGAGCCCAATATGACCTTGATTATATCCCTTCTGAATTTAAGGACCATCTAAAGAAAAGATTTGATGCGTTGAACACCAGTGACTAAAAACCAGACGAATGTGGGATGACACCAAGAACATCATTCATGAAGAAAGCAAAACATCATTAAAAAGACTGAAAAGGAAGAAAGACCAAAATAGATGTCAGAAGAGACTCTGAAACTTCCTTTTGAATGGAGAGTAGCTAAAGCAAATGGAAGAAATGATGAGATACAAGCACTGAACAGAAGATTTCAAAGAGCAGCTCGAGAAGACGAAGTCAGTTATTATAATGAAATGTGCAAAGACCTGGAGTTAGAAAACCAAAAGGGAAGAACACACTTGGCATTTTTCAAGCTGAAAGAAATGAAGAAAAAAATTCAAGCATCAAGCTGCAATATTAAAAAATTCTAAGGGCAAAATAATGAACAATGCAGGAAACATCAAAAGAAGATGGAAATAATACAGAGTCACTGCATATGTATAAAAGAATTGGTCAATGTTCATCAATTCCAGGAGTTCGCATATGATCAAGAACAAATGTTACTGAAGGAAGAAGTTGAAGCTGAACTGAAGGAATTGGTGAAAAACAAGGTTCCAGGAATTGATGAAATACCCATTGAGATGTTTCAACAAATGAATGCTGCCCTGGAGGCTTTCACTCATCTATGCCAAGAAATTTGGAAGACAGCTACCTGGCCACCTGACTGGAATATCCATATTTCTATCCATTCCAAAGAAAGGGGATCCAAGAGAATGTGGAAATTATCGAACAATATCATTAAAATCAGAGACAAGTAAAATCTTGCTGAAGATAATTCAAAAATGGTTGCAGCAGTATATTGACAGAGAACTTACAGAAATGCAAGCTGGATTCAGAAGAGGACAGGGAATGAGGGATATCATTGCTGATGTTAGATGGATCTTAGCTGAAAACAAAGATTACCAGAAAGATGTTTACTTGTGTTTTACTGACTATTCAAAAGCATTCAACTGTGTGAATCATAACAAATCATGGATAATGTTGAAAAGAATGCGAATTCAAGAGCACTTCATTGTGCTCATGAGGAACCTGTACATAGACCAGGTGGCTGTCACTCAAACAGAACAAGAGTATACTACATAGTTTAAAATCAGGAAGGGACTGCATCAGGGTTGTATCCTTTCACCATATTTATTCAATCTACATGCTGACCAAATAATCAATAAGTCAGCCTATATGAACAGTATGGCATCAGGATTGGAGAAAGACTCATCAACAACTTGTGATATGCAGATGACACAACTTTGTCTACTGAAAATGAAGATGATTTGAAGCACTTAGTGATGAAGGTTAAAGATGGCAGTCTGCAGTAGGGATTACACCTCAATATTAAAAAAAAACCAAAACACCTCACAACTGGACCAATAAGCAGCATAATAACAAGCAGAGAAAAGGTTGAAGTTATCAAAGATTTCATGCTACTTAGTTCCACAATCAACACTAATGAAGGCAGCAGTCAAGAAATAAGATAACGTATTGCACTGGGCAAATCTGCAAAAGACCTCTTTAAAATGCTGAAGAGCAAAGATGTTTCTGAACACTAAAGTGTGCCTAACCCAAACCCTTGTATTCTCAGTAGCCTCATATTCATGTAAAAGCTGGACAATGAATAAGGAAGACTGAATAAAAGTTGATGTTTTTGAGTTATGGTGTTGGCAAAGAATTCTCAAAGTACCATGGACTGCCAGAAGAATGAACAAGTCTGTCCTGGAGGAAGTGCAGCCAGAATGCTCCTTGGAAGCAAGAATAGCCAGACTTCCTTTCACCTACTTTGGTCATGTTGTCAGAAGGGACAAGTTTTCACCTTTCATTATCTAATGTATGAGAAATTTATGAATGACATTAAGTAGCTATCTAGTATCATTTTTTTTTGTTATTTAAATATGAAGGATTGCAGAACAATTTATTAATAGACAATTTCTTTCCTAGCATTACATAATGCATGTACTATCATAAAACAATTTTTCCATATATATGACTTTGCTCCTTTAGTCAATTTGTCTATACCTGTCCCATAATCACATGATACTGATTTCCATGGCTTTATAGAAAGTCTTGAAATCTAAGAGACTATCTTCATCTTATTCTTTTTTCGAGGTATTTTAAGTATTCTTGGACCTAGTCACTTGAATTCACATTTTAAAGATGGCTTGCCAAATTTATCAAAAAATTCCACTGGAATTTTGATCAGCATTTCATTGAATCTCTACCTCCATTAATATCTTTATAATGCTAAGTCTTCCTATCCATAAATATGTTTTAGCTCTACATTAGGTTTTTACTAGTGTGTTTAAGCAGAGTTTAATTATTTTCTCCGTATAAATATTACACTCATTCTATTAGATTTATGCCGACATACATTATTAAATTTTTGCTTTAAATGTGGTATGTATTTTTGTTTTTTTCCTTTAGGTATTTTAATTTAACTTTTTATTTTTAGGTAATTTAGATTCACATGCAATTATAACAAATAATACAGACAGGTACCTTGTACCATTCACCCAGTTTCCCCCTGTAATAGTTGAGGTTGTGTATCAACTTGGCTGGACCATGACTCTTAGTGGTTTAAGCAGTTGTGATGGGATTGTTCCCATGATAAGGTATGATGTATATGCTTTGAGCAGTCTGTTGGTTGAAAGAGTTTCCTTAGGGGTGTGGCCTGCTTCCAATATATAGCTTCCAATATATAAATTGACATCCTGGGAAAATTCAGGAACCTTCTATGGATCTGGATCCTGTTGTGCTGCCTGAAACTGTCCTGTGAACCTGCTGATCTTGGATTCATTATCCACTGAAGTCAGAAGCCTGTTATTCTGCCTGCTAGTCTTAAGCTCAACAGCCCCTGCAGCTATGTGAGTTGGGAAAAGCCTCCAGCTTGACATTTGATCCAGGAACTTGGGACTTGCCAGACTCTATAACTGTGTGAGTCATTTTCCTAATATAAATTTCTCTCTCAATATAAATATTAGCTTTACTGGTTTTGCTTCTCTGGAGAACCCAGCCTAAGACATTTGGGACTGAGACTGGTTCCAGAGAGACAAAATCATAAGGATGAGTTTCCTAAATTGGTTCTCACTGATTGTTTTTGTTGTCTATTTTGACTCATTGTAAAGTCACTGAAGACTCTGCCTCCATTAGTAAAGAGAGCCCTGGGAGGTAGAAAAATGGTGTCTTTCCTGTAGCACACACTTTGGTTCCCTCTAGCATCTTAGTGCCTGAAACACGAGGTGCAGCAGTTTGAAGTGGGGATTCTGGCACTCTGAACAGCTCATTGAGTCAGAGTACACCAAACTCAGGGGGAGTGGGATTAGAAAGGAGAAAGGGGCAGTGCAATTACCCAGAAAGGAAAAAAAAAAAAAAAAGCAGGTGAATCTGCCCTGCGGAATGCTGACCAGCTGGTGAGACAGGGCATTGGAGGGTTCCCTGGGGCAGAAGAGAGAGCAAACCAAAGGACCTGCAGCCACTCCATGGATCTACCTTCAGCACCTGCTTTAATTGGTAAACTTGAGACTGCTGGAGGGAGCAGAGAACCTTCTGGCTCCAGGTGCCACTGAAATGGGAGCAGAGAGGAGAATGTTGCTGCAAGTAGGTAGGCCCTTGGATGAACTCATGTCACAGATCATTATCCTAGGTCAGTTTTTTGACGTGGAGGGGCCTGGAGAGCAGAGTGTTTGCAGCTGTCTGAACCTAGCAAAAAATGGCGGCCCCCTAACAAATGGAGTCTTTGCTGAACTTGAGCTGCAGGTTTGTGAGTAACAGTATAATGTCATCAGCAGCAGCATACTCAAAGCCCTAGAAATGGCTCCTGGCAAGTTGGAGCCTTTTTTTTTTTTCTCTCTCTCTCTCTTTTCTTCCTCTTTTCCCCACCTAACCCCTGCTTCATCCAATAGAAAAACCACATTAAGCCACCATACACCTGCCAGCTGGAATCCTAAAATCTCTTCATGACAAACAGAGACCTGCATCCACATTCCACACAGCAAATCTATCATCACAAAGAAAACTTCAGACCAACCCAGCACACCTGAATTAATAACCAAAAATAGAGTATGCATCAGCTCCACCTTTCCAAAAATAATTAAATAATAAGACCAAGACAAAAAAAATCAATACATAACTAACAGTTAAAGATAACTTCAAAATGTCTAGGAAACAACAGGCAACTCAAATCAAACAAACAAACAAACAAAAAAACAAACAGGATAAGACAATAGAAGTAAAATCCCAAACAAGTCTCATTGAGCACGGAGGAAGAGGAGGCAATAGAATTATCTGAAAGGGAATTTAGAATATATGTTTATAGAACTCTACAAGAGCTTAAGGAAACTCCAAACAGAATCAAGGAGAACACAGTTCCCTGAAAGGACACAGGAAAACCATTCAAGAACAAAACAACAAGATTAATACACAATCAGAACTCATACAAAAACAACACTTAGAAATCCAGAAGATGAATACCAAAAGTACAGATTTACACAACACAGTGGAAGAACAAAAGAGTAGGATAGAACTGGCTGGAGAATGCATTTCCCAACAAGAAGATAAATACTTGGAAACCAGCCTGTATGAAGTAAAATAAGAACAAAGATTTAAGAGAAATGAAGAGAATCTAAGAGTTATATGGGATGACATGAAAAGAAACAATATATGCCTCATTGGAATTCCAGAACAAGAAGAGGTAAAAAACAAAAACAAAAAAAAAACACTGAAAAAATTGTGGAAGACCTACTAACATAAAACTTCCCCCATATCATGAAGGAACAAAACATATTTGTCCAAGGAAAACATATTTGCTCAAAGGAACCCATAGAGGATAGATCCCAAGAGAAAAACACTGAGGCATATCATAATCAAACACTCCAAAACCAAAGACAAAGGAAGAATCTTTCAAGTGGCCCAGGACAAAAGAAATGTTACTTACAATAATCAAATAGTGGGGAGTTCCGGCAAGATGGCTGACTAGGCAGAAGGACTGCACAGACCCTCTTCAACAAAGAAAAGGGAAACCAATTAACACAGACACAGAAGATAATCTTGGACCCCT
>NW_006922004.1:1927878-1929306 GCF_000298275.1 Orycteropus afer afer | reverse complement strand
AAAATAAAAAATATATATATAAATATATAAAAAAAATAATAATATTAAAAAAAAGAAGATGCTGTGCAAGGTGTAAGGGGTGAGGTCTCATTTCTCTAGTCGCCTGATCACCAGTGTGGGTGATGGTGCATTCCTGGACAAGTAGAGCTGGTTATCTGATTCCTGCTCTGATTGGAACACTGCTTCCAGTAATTCAGAATGGCTGTGCTGTGCCAGATGGCAGTTTATCACTCCTTGTTCACTGTTTTTGTTCAGTCTCTTCCTGTCATCATAATTGGATCTACTTCTTTATCCTTTCATTTGAAACTCTGTGTTCTAGGATTGTCATCCATATCTGTTTCTTTTGTTTTCCTGAGTCTTTGTTGTAGAGGGTCTGGTTAGTGTATCTGCCTAGTCCTTCATCTTGGATCCTACCCCTAGAATTTTCTGTATATAGGATTGTGTCATCTGCAAATAGAGATCGTTTTCTTCTTCCTCCTAATTATTATTATTTTTTCTTGCCTGGTTTCTCTGGATAGAACTTCCAGTACATTGTTGAGGTGAAAGTGGACATTGTTGTCTTTTTCCAGATCTTAGGTGGAAAGTTTTCAGTCTTTTTCCCCTGAGTATGATGTGATATATTTTATAAATGCCCTTTATCATTTTGCAATTATCTTCTATACCTAGTTTTCTGAGTGCTTTTATAATTAAAGTTCATTGAATTTTGTCAAATGCCCTTTCTGTATTTATTGAGACGCTTAATTGATTGCTCTCCCTGCAATATGTCAGCACTCCCCTGATTTCTGTCTTGACTTCTCCATTTCCACACCTCTAGTATCCATGCCCCTATTTGCCTTCTCATCTTCACTTTGGGGAAAATATTGCCAGTTTAGTCTCATACCGTAGTGTTCTAAGAAGCACGTTCCTCCCAAGCATTATGGTTTATTTTATAGGCCATTCTATTATTTGACTGAAATGTGACCTGTGGGAATGGCTTCAGTTCCAGGTTAAAAGGCTGTTGTAGGGCAATGGTCTCAGAATTTGCTCCAGTCTATATCATTTCGGTAAGTCTGCTCTTTTTTTTTTTTTTAGTAAATTTGAGTTTTGTTCTATATTTTTCTCCCATTCTAACTGGGACCTTCTATTATATCATTGGTCAGAGCAGTCAGTATGGGTACCATCTAGTTCTTCTGGTCTCAGGTTAGAAAAGGTTGTGGTTCACATGGGCCATCAGTCTTGTGAACTAATTTCTTCCTTGAGTCCTTGGTTTCCTTCACTCTCCTTTGCTCGAGACAGGAAGACACCAATAGTTGTATTTTAGACAGCCACTCACAAGCTTTTAAGACCCCGGAGGGTACTCACCACACTACAATGTTGTTGTTGTTGTTGTTGTTAAGTGCCGTCGAGTCGTTTCCGACTCATAGCGACCCCATGCACAGCAGAACGAAA
>NW_006922004.1:1918977-1924598 GCF_000298275.1 Orycteropus afer afer | reverse complement strand
CAAAACCAGGCCAGGAGCTGATTGTGGAACAGACCATCAACTGCTCATATGCAAATTCCACTTGAAGTTAAAGACAATTAAAACAAATTCCACACTACAATATAGAACATTATGTTTATGAACTATGTTATGCAGTGGATCTAGATGTTCTCTGAGTCTATAGTCCTTAGCCTTCAAACCAAGTCACTCAGTCCCACAAGATGTTTGGATATGTCTAAAAAGTTTCCATATCTGTGCCCCTTATGCATTGTATTATATATGTGAATATACATGCAGCACATACAAATATGTATATGGAAATACTCACAACTATACTCATGTATGTACTCACATGTACTCCCAAACTCCAGCCTCCATCTTTATAACATCCATATTTACCTATGTAACTACTCACAAATTTTTGGTTGTTATTACTGTTGTTGCAGAATTGTCTTTGGTATAGTAGTTACCATTATTGTCCTTTATTCTTGCATACCTCTTAGTGTCTTCTTTACCTCATCACATTGTGCTGACATCCCCCATACTATGATCGCTTTTCCTTTCACCAGAATTAACACATGTCTATTATCCAGTAAGCAAGTCTCCCTCCCTCTTCTTCCTATCCCAGGTAACCATCAAAGAATGTTGCTTTCTCTGTATAAGCCTATTCTTAACTTATAAAAGTGATATCATACAGTATTTGTCGTTTTGTGATTGACTTATTTCACTCAGCATAATATCCTCCAGATTCATCCATGTTATAAGATGTTTTGTGGACTCATTATTATTCTTTTTTGTATGTATGTGCCACAATTTGTTTATCCATTCATCCATTGATGGACACTTAAGTTTTTTCCATCTTTTTGCTATTGTGAATAATGTTACAATGAATAAGGGTGTGCATGTGTCTATTCATGTATTTTGATTGCATTATTTTCTTTTGTGTATATTTTTAAGATATGTTCTTTACGGTTTCCATGGGGATTAATTTTAACATTCTAAATTTATAACAATCTAGTTTTAACTGATATCCACTTAACTCCAACAGCATATGAAATCTTTGTTTATGTTCAGCTCTGTCCTCTCTGTATATTTTTATTGCCACAAATTACATCTTTATGTATTGTGTGCTCAATAACAATAATTATTTTGATGTGTCTTTTAAATCATGTAGAACATAAAAGATAGAGTTATGACCTCAAAATACAACAATACTAGGTTTTATGTTTGTCCATGTAATTATCTTCTTTATGGAACTTTATATTTTCATGTGGCTTCATGTTGCTGTCTAGGGTCCTTCCATTTAAGCCTGAAGAGGTCCCCTTAGAATTTCAGTAAGTATAAAGTTTGAGAGGGACATTCTTTTAAGAATAGTGGTGAACCTATAATATACTGAGTTTTACCAAAACTGCAACCCAGTCCCAACCAACTTCAATTCCTGATAGGACTGAGGTGGTCTGTCTTTTACTCAATCTACCTAACAGAGTAAGGGGGGACTCTGGTAGAACATAATGCCATTTGGAGTCTCTGATGTTATTTTACATACAATGTTTAATGTATAATAAAAATTACTGTATATGAAAAAGACAAGATAATATGATAATAAAAACAACAAGAAGAAAAGCAACCAGTAAACAGACTCACATTTAATCTAGATATCGGAGTTCTCAGAGTTCGTAGATAAAAAATGAGAAGGGTGGATTGGACGTGAGAAAGAAAGGTAGGTATTACCAACATATGCTGGCAATGGATCAGAGCACCCAAGACAAAATAGTAGAACAAGAAGAAAGCAGAGGTGAAGGATTCGAGTGTCTAGAGGTCAGTTACAGGGAGATAAGATGGCTATTGAATCTGAGAAAGACTGATAAGTAGGGAGAAAACCAGGGTTCTGTGAATCATGATGACTAAGAAAAAAGAAGAAGGAAAAAGGGATAAAAATTGTAGACTACTACAAAGAGGTCAAGTGAGGTGGGGAGAAGAGACAGTTGTTAAGTGTGGACAGCTGGTTGGAGGAAGACTTGCTGACTTCAGCATCCAAATTGAGCTGAGCAAGGTTGTCATCTTATGTTAACATATTTTGAGTATGGTTAGTTACACATACATGAATACAAACCCAACAAGCTTTTCAGATATTCCACTGAATGTTATTTATGTTATTTTATCTATGCCACTTTTTTCAGTTCTTTGACTTGAACTAACATTACTTTTAATTAGATTGTTGTTGTTGTTGTTATGTGCCATCGAGTCAGCCCTGACTCATAGCGACCCCTCCTTGGGTTTCCGAGGCAGTATCACTACGGAAATAGGATTGCCCAACCTTCCTTCCGAGGAGTGGCTGGTGGGTTTGAACCGCCAGCCTTCTGGTTAGCAGTCAAGTGCCTTAGCCACTACGCTACCAGAGCTCCCTTTAATTAGATTACAAAGCCCTTATCCATAAAGTATGTCATGTACCTTAAGAACTAATAAAATGTTACTATTTGATTTCATAGCAATTAAATGAAATGAAAGTTTAAACGTTCACGTACAAGATCATTACCTGCTAGACAACTTTGAACAAGCTATTTTTAAATTTCTACTCCATGTTACTCAAATATATATTTCCTTAAAGTCATAGATAATTACTTCTTCAGTAAAATTATCGGTTGCATGAGTAGTCAGCAATATTTCTTCTGTAGATTAGTAAATATTTTATAATTTGTGGTCCTCATACAATCTCTGACTGTTCTGCTTCTACACTTACTCCTTCTCCTCCTCCTCCTCCTCCACTTTTTCCCTCAACCCTTTGAACATATAAAAACCAATTATTATCCTGCAAGCTGTACAGATACAGGCTGTTGGCAAGAATTAGTCTGTGGATGATAGTTTGCCATCCTTTGTCTTGACCTTGAAATATTCATGGTGCAACATGTGTTTTATCTCACTTATAATAGTTTAACATCATATCATATATTTATCTTTATTAATACAATATCAGTAATGTATTTCTAGCATAAGTTGTTTATATTTGGAAGCCATTATTAAGTTATCTTTATAAATATTAAGATATGTTATAATTTCCAAGTGAAGAATACTTGGAAATTTGAGATTTACTCTACATGATGGGACATAATTTCAAAATATCATAATTTGATTGATTGATCTAATTCTGCATCAGGATAGCTGATGTTCTTATAACTATTTATGTATAGATGTGTCTCAATTGACAGCAGGAATATTTTTGTTTTTTGTACCCTCAGGATCTAGTACATGTCTGCCAGATGGTAATATTAATGGTAGTAACCAAAAAAAAAAAAAACCAAGCTCACTCCTATCGAGTCCAACTCACTGCCATCGAGTCCAGCTCACTGTCGTCGAGTCAGATAGGACACATAGTTACCCCTCCTTGGGTTTCTGAGGCAGAATCACTACAGCTCTACATTAAGGCTGGGGCCTGAGATAGGCAGACCTCCTGGAGTTTAGAGGCTGATTTTTGCTTGAATGTGGCTCTATGTTAAGGCTGGGACCTGATGTTAAGGCTGGGACCTGAGGTAGGAGGGCTCCAGGCTGGGGGCAGCTTTTTGCTTGGGGGCAGCTCTTTATTAAGGCTGGAACCTGAGGTAGATAGGCCTGGAATTTGGAGGCTGCTTTTCACTTGGGTGTGGTTCCATATTAAGGCCAGGGCTTGGGGTAGGCAGGCCTGGGGCTTGGAGGCTGCTTTTTGCTTGGGTTTGGCTATATATTAAGGCTTGGGCCTGACTTAGCAGCCTCCAGGTTTGGAAGCTGTTTTTCACTTGGGGACAACTCAATTTTAAGGCCGTGGTCCAGTGTAGGTGGGCCTGGGTCTGGTGGCTGCTTTTCACCTGGGGATGGCTCTATATTAAGGCTGTAGTCTGAGGTATGCAGGCCCAGGGCTTGGAGGGTGCTTTTCACTTGGGTGTGGCTCTATATTAAGGCCAGGCCTGAGGAAGGTGGGACCAGGGCTTGGAGGCTGCTTTCTTCTTGTAGGCAGTTCTACTTTAAGTCCATTGCCTGAGGTAGGCAGGTGCAGAATGGTTAGGAACAACTAAGGGAGATGAATTTATCTGTCAGTTTGTCATCCTGTGGTGGCTTACACGTTGCTGTGAGTAGGGAGGCTATGCCACCATGTTGCAAAATGCCAGCAGGGTTACCCACCCATGGTGGACAGGTTTCAGTGGAACTTCCAGGCTAAGGCAGACTCAGAAGAAGGAAGAGGCCATCCACTTCTCAAAGAATTGGCCAGTGAAAACCTTATGAATATCAGTGAATTACTGTCTGATATATTACTAGAAAACTTTATGAATAGCTCTGAAACATTGTCTGATATAGTGCCAGAAGATGAGCCCATCAGGTCGGAAGACAGTCAAAATTTGACTGAGGAAGAGGTAACTCCTCAGAGTAGAGACACCCTTAATGACATGAACAGAGAAAGCTTTCAGGACCTCCATTGGCTGATGTGGCACATCTCAAAATGAGTAGAAATAGATACAAACATCCATTAATAACTGGAACATAGAATGTACAAAGTATGAATATAGGAAAATTGGAAGTTGTCAACAATGAAATGGAATGCATAAAGACTGTTATCCTAGGCATTAGTGAGCTGAATGGACTGGTATTGGCCACTTTGAATCAGACAACCATATGATCTACTATGCCAGGAATGACAAATTGAAGAGGAATGGTGTAGCATTCATCATCACAAAGAGTGTTTCAAGATCTGTCCTGAAGTACAACACTGTCAGTGATAGGATAATATCCATACGCCTACAAGGAAAACCAGTTAACACCACTATTATTCATATTTACGCATCAACCACCAAAGCCAAAGATGAAGAAATTGAAGATTTCTACAGACTTCTGCAGTCTGAAACTGACAAACACACAATCAAGATGTGTTGATTATCACTGGTGACTGGAATGCAAAAGTTGGAAACAAAGAAGAGTTACTGGTAGTTGGAAAATATGTCCTTGGTGGTAGAAATAACTGGAGATTGCATAATAGAACTTTGTCAGACCAATGACTTATTCATTGCAAATACCCTTTTTCAATAACATAAGCGATGATTATACACTTGGACTTCACCAGATGGAATACACAGTAATTAGATTGACTACATCTGTGGCAAGAGGCAATAGAGAATTTCAATATCTTCAGCCAAAACAAGACCAGGAGCTGATTGTGGAACAGACCATCAACTGCTCATATTTATGTTTAAATTGAATGAAGGCAATTAAACAACTCCAGGAGCCAAAATATGACCTTGATAATATCCCTCCTGAATTTAGAGACCATCCAAAGAATAGATTTGGTGCATTGAACACCAATGACTGAAAACCAGAGGAATTGTGGGATAATATCAAGATCATCATTCAAGAAGAAAGGAAGAAGTCATTAAAAAGACAGGAAAGGAAGAAAAGACCAAAATGTATGTCAGAAGAGACTCTGAAACTTGCCTTTGAGTGGAGAGTAACTAAAGCAAATGGAAGAAATGACAAGATAAAAGAGCCGAACAGAAGATTTCAAAGAGCAGTCGAGCAGGCAAAGCCAATTACTATAATGAAATGTGCAAAGACCTGGAGTTAGAAAACCAAAAGGGAAGAACACATCAGCATTTCTCAAGCTGAAAGAACTGAGGAAAAAA
>NW_006922004.1:1918454-1918877 GCF_000298275.1 Orycteropus afer afer | reverse complement strand
TGGGCTGAGCTGTGGACTTTTGCCAGTCCGGAGGACGCTGCCATTATGAAGATTTAAAAAGTGGCTTGACTATTTTGGATATTTAAAGAGACAGCGCTCTCACGGATTTCTGGGGCTTAAGAACACATTCTGCTTTCCAGCAACCCCAAGGACACTCGGGGCCTGCAAGATTGAAAAGGTATGACATTTTTCTTGTTACTACACTCTACACCCGCTTGGTGAAAGGAGTTGTGGCCATCGCCACTCCAACCTAACTTCTGGGCCCACAGGAACTCCATCACAGTCTGTGTGCTCAGACAGAGCCTGGGTGCCCTACCCAGTCCTCCACTGATTTTTTTCTTTTTTCCTTTTTCGCTTTCTTTTTCCCAGTGAGTAGTTTGCTTGTATTTATCCATTTCAAAACAAATAATATTATTAATACTT
>NW_006922004.1:1905599-1914610 GCF_000298275.1 Orycteropus afer afer | reverse complement strand
CAGAATGCTCCTTGGAAGCAAGAATGGCCAGACTTCGTCTCACCTATTTTGGTCATGTTGTAAGAAGGGACCATTCCCTGGAGAAGGATGTCATGTTTGGTAGGGTGGAGGGTCGATGAAAGAGGGGGAGGCCTTCAATGAGATGGATTCATACAGTGGCTGCGATGATGAGTTCAAGTATAGCAGGGATTGTGGGGCTGGTACGGGATCGGGCAGTGTTTCGTTCTGCTGTGCATGGGGTCGCTATGAGTCAGAAATGACTCGATGGCACTTAACAACAACAACAACAACAACGGGAAAAATATTGAATGATGGAGGAAGCATCAAAAGAAGATGGAAAGAATACAGAGTCACTGTAGGAAAAGGAATTGGTCGATGTTCATCCATTTTGGAAGTGGCATATGTTCAAGAACCAATGGTATTGAAAGAAGAAGTGGAAGCTGCACTGAAAGAATTGGTGAAGAACAAGGCTCCAGGAATTGATGGAATACCCATTGAGATGTTTCAACAAATGGATGTCCCACTGGAGACACTCACTTGGTTATGCCAAGAGATTTGGAAGACAGCTACCTGGGCAACTGTCTGGAAGAGATCCATATTTGTACCTATTCCAAAGAAAGGTGATCCCACAGAATGTGAAAATTATCAAATAATATCTTTAATGTCCCATGCAAGTAAAATCTTACTGAAGATAATTAAAAAACAGTTGCAGCAGTATATTTACAGAGAACTTCCAGAAATGCAAGCTGGATTCAAAAGAGGACATGGAATGAGGGATATCATTGCTGATATCAGATGGATCTTGGCTGAAAGCAAATACCAGAAAGCTGTTTAGTTATGTTTTATTGACTATGCAAAAGCATTTCAAATGTGTGGATCATAACATATTATGGATAACATTGGGAAGAATGGGAATTCCAGAACACTTGATTGTACTCCTGGGGTACCTATACATAAATCAGGAGGATATCATTCAAACAGAACAAGGGGATACTGCATGGTTCAAAATCAAGAAGGAAGTGTGTCAGGGCTGTATCCTTTTACCATACTTATTCAATCTGTATGCTGAGCAAATAATCCAAGAAGCTGGATTATATGAAGAAGAAGTGGCATCAATCAGAGGAAGACTCATTAACAACCTGTGATATACAGATGCACAATTTTGCTTGCTGAAAGTGAGGATGACTTGAAGCACTTACTGATGAAGATTAAAGGCTACAGTCTGCAGCATGGATACCACCTCAGTATAAAGAAAACAAGAATCCTCACAACTGGTCCAATAAACAGCTTCATGGTGGATGGAGAAAAGATTGAAGTTGTCAAAGATTTCATATTACTTGGTTCTACAATCAACAGCAATGGAAACAGCATTCAAGACATCAGATGATGTATTGCATCAGGCAAATCTGTTGCAAAAGACTTCTTTCAAGTGCTGAAGAGCAAATATATCTCTTTGAAGACTAAGGGACACCTAATCCAACACATGGTATTTTCAATTGCCTCTTATGCATGTGAGAGCTGGACAATGAATAAGGAAGACCAAAAAAGAGTTGATGCTTTTGAATTGTGGTGTTGGAGAAGAATGCTAAGAGTACCATGGTCTTCTAAAAGGACTAACAAATCTGTCCTGGAAGAAGTGCAGCCAGAATGCTCCTTGGAAGCAAAAATGTCCAGACTGTGCCTCATCTACTTTGGTCATGTTGTCAGAAGGAACATCAACTCCATCCCCTGGAGAAAGATATTATGCTTGATAAAGTGGAGGGTCAACGAGATGGATAGACATAGTGACTGCAACGATGGGTTCAGGTATAGCAAGGATTGTGAGGCTGGCACAAGACCAGGAAGTGTTTCATTCTTCTGTGCATAGGGTTACTATGAGTCAGAAGTGACTCATCGGCACCTAACAACAACAATCACTATGGAAGTAGATTGCCCAATCTTTCTTCCGAGGAGTGGCTGGTGGCTGGTCAGCAGTCAAATACCTTAGGCACTACACCACCAGCACTCCACATTAATGGTAGTAGTAATGATAATTAATAACAGTGACTGGATTTTAAGTGCATTCTGTGTTCAAAACCTCTTGTGTCCACTCTGCTACTACTTCTTCAGATCTTTCAGCACAGTCAGTGATAACCAAATAGAAAAAATTATAGCTACCAGAATTTGGCTCAGTAATATTTCACACTTTGTATTCCAAACCTATTTTGAATATTCTTTTTTCTTTGACTCATTTCATCCTCCACACATTTGATTTTAATGTTAGTCCAATTTGGTGTCCCTGGGTAGGACAAATAGTTAAGCACTCAACCATTAACCCAGTTAGCAGTTGGCAGTTCAAACTGACCCATAAACACCCCGAGATAAACATTCTATGGAAGGAAGTTCTACTCTGCACACATGGGGTAGCCATGAGTTGGAATTGACTGAGCAGCAACCAACAACAATAGCAAGTCCTGTTTGGAAAGTCTCATTTAGATTAGAAACCTGTGTGTGAGAGAGATAGAGTATGTGTGCCTGTGTGTATGTACACATGCTTGTAGATGCTTGAATTAGAAATTCCAGTAGGATGTTGCTTTTGATAAATATTGATGTCTCAGTGGGAGAAGGTAACTTTATCTCAATATCTTTCCCAGATTTCCTGAGCACCATCTGTATAAGGCATGTGGAAAACAGTTTTTATGGTAGAATTAAGAGGATCTATTCCAACAGAATGGTATAAAATTATTCTTTACTTAAGTGGCCAGTGTCTGAGATAATGATGACTATAATTTCATGTACACTTTAGTCTATCTTCCTGTCATTGTACTTCTTGTTGTATATCATCTCTGAGATGATTGATTTGCTTTTCAGTGACCAAACCTTTTAATTTTAAAATGTTTTTATAGTTTTGTTTGTTTGTTTGTTTTGATTTGGATGGAGAGAGATAGCATTAAAATTTGTGAACCTCATGATTTTCTGGATGCTTTGAGGTTGTAGTCTTCATATCAAGATGTTGGTAAGTTCAAATACTTGTATTGATTTTCCCAGTACTTGGACATGACTGCTTTATATCATAAGATGATGAGAGCGTCAAGAGAAAGACAATATCTTTATGTGCTGCCACTGAACTATCTCTGAATTTTCTCACTTGGACTTCTTTCTGTTGATGTTCAATAGAGAGAGAATGTGTTTTTGTGAAGGAAGTTGAAATTATTATTATTGTCCTTTTACTGTTATTCTTTATTCTGTTATTCTGAAAGATTATCCAGTGGTTCAGGGTTAGGGGAGAGAAGGCTGAATATAAAACTTTGACAAATTTTATTTCTTTCAGGAGGCTTAAGACATTTTTTGGAAACCTCTGTTACCTTTATTTTCTTGAAGATATTCCTTCAGACTCTCTATCCATACTTCATTCCTCCTTTTCAAAGGAGAAGGAGTTACTCTGATTGTGAGGTTGGAAAGAAGGAACTAAGGATGTGTTGCTCGAACTCTTCTGTATTTCCTCTTTTGGGGATTTTTGTCTTCAGGATGTAAATATTCTCCGCTATCAAGATGCAATATGCAGCTGGCCTCTGCGAGAGAGGCCTGTGTAGTTGTCCAGTTCTGTCTATCCTGAAATTGATCAGCTTAATTTAGGGAGAAAGAAGTCAGTTTTCTGGTGTTCTAATTGGAGCAGATCTAGGCTATAGTTTCTAAGTAGTTTTATCACTATTATATTTGATATTTTGATTTTATTTACTTAACTCCTACATTTTATTTTTCAATTCGTTCAGAAAAGAGAGGATGAGAAGGAGTTACAGTAATGTACTAATTATTGATAATATTGTCATCCTGAAAGCTCCATAGAATTCATGTGATACTAGAGAAATAATGAAATAAAGTGTTTGTATATTCTACAAGCCAAAATTGGTCTCTGTTTTCACTAAACTGCTCAAAGGCTTGAGGAAAAACATGGCTGCTGGCCCAGGAGTAGAACTGGGGAATGGATGAGGAGGCAGAGTTATCAGTATCTCTAATGTCTCAAGGGTAATATGACCATCACATTTAAAGCAGAAGAAATGAGTCTGTGAGAGTTCAAAGTAGCTTTCCAAGTGGTTGAGATAGTATTCACTTCTCAATTCAATTGACTCCAAAATCTGCTGTCTTCACTAAACTCAGTTGTTCTCGATAAAGGTGTGTTAAAATCATGAATTGTTAACTAAATTAATAAACAAATACAGTATAATAAATACAATGGTCTCATATACATGAATGTGTGTATGTTTATACGTGTGTGTATAGATGTGTGTAGATCTATATATATAATTTTTGGTTGATACCTTCATATTTTTATATTAAAAAGTTTAATCTTATAGAAAAGTTGAAAGAATAGTACAATATATATTTGTATATCACTTACCTAGGTAAAGGAATTGTTGATATTTTGTTACATTTGTTTTATCTGTGTGGATGGACCAACTCTTGCTGAACCTTCTGAAAGTAAGTTGCAGACATCATGATACTTCACTCCTAAGAACCTCAGCATGCACCTACTAAGAATCAGGACATTCTCCTACATATGTACAATGCTACTATCACACTGTATAATACCAACATTAGTTCACTAGTGTTATCTAATGTACATGCTATTTCTGGTTTTTCACTGGGAATATTTTAAAAGAAGAGAAACTTGAGTCTATCACTTTGTGATGTATGAACTTATATTTTGAACAATGGCTGCCAGATAGCAAATTCCTCTGCCTCTAGAATGTCCCAGGACATCACGGATAAAGAAACATTTGACGAGATAATACTACTTCAAAGTATTAAAAGAGTTACATGAGACATCCTGAATAAAAGGGAGTGGAACTCATCACAGCAGATAAATTCTGGGTGGGAAATGTTGCAAGGAGCAATGACATTCAAAAGATGACACTAAAAACTTCTTTCAGTTGGGAACTGAGACAGTGAGAATACCTGAGGTAGGCATAACTTTCCAACTTTGTTTTAGTTCCTCTAATTAGTTCATTTATTTATTCAATAAATGCTAGGCACTATGCTAGATGCAAGGATGCCTGGTGGTGCAGTGGTTAAGTGCTTGGCTGCTCACCCAAATTTGGCTGTTTGAACTCATCAGCCATTCTGTGGGAGAGAGTTATGGCAGTCTGCTTCCATAAAGATTTACAGCCTTGGAGAGGAGTTCCAGTAAGATGGTGGCATAGGCAGACAGACTGCACAGACCCTTTTCAACAAAGAAAAGGGAAACCAATTAACACAGATACAGAAGATAATCCTGGAGCCCTGAGCTTTGAAGGGAAGGATATAGAAGTGGACAAAACTCCAACTAGTAGAAGAACTTGCATGAAAACACCAACAAAAGGAGACATATGGCGCTATGCTCTGCCAGCATTCCTGATGGCACAGACAGCTTGGATACTGCTGAATGGTGTTAGGACCTAAGAATTAACCTAAAAATCATCCTTGCTAGCCAGAGGCTGCATGGAGAACTGCACTGGTAGTTGGTGAATAAAAGGGGAAGCAGTGAAGAGGAATGAGGGCTGAGCTGTGGACCTTTGCCTGTCTGGAGGGTGTAGCAATCTTGAATGTGTACAAGTGGTTGGACCATCTTGGGTATTTAAAGCAACAGCATTCTCCCAGATTCCAGGGACTTAAGAATAAGCTTTACTTGCCAGGAACCACAAGGACATTCTGGACACCAACAACTGGAAAGGTACGATATTCTCCTTGTTACTCTTATATCTCACATGCTCTTGGCGAATGGAGATGTGGCCATCCCTCACTCCTACCCACCTTCTGGGCCAACAGGAATTCCATCCCAGTCTGTGTGCTCAGAAGGAGCCTGGATGTCCTGCCCTGCCCAGATTCTTTTTTCCTTTTTTTTTTATGTTTGTTTGTTTTTGTCTGTTCTAAAATTATTATTATTGTCCTTTTACTGTTATTCTTTATTCTTCCTTTCCAGCTTCTAGTTTTCAGCTTTTTCTCTCTTCACTGTTCCTGGTTCCCATTTTTTTCTTTCTCATGGAGAACCCCATTCTTTTGTTTTTCTTTTTGCATTTTTTCACATATTTTTCTTCATTATTCTCCTACTCTACCTTTTTTCTGTAATTGACCTCTCCACAGATATTGCAAGTTTTATTTATTTTTTCTTTTTTGGTTAGTGTTCCTGTGTGTTTACATGGTGTGTTTCTTGTCCACTTGCTTTTACTTTTTTTGATGGTTATTCAATTGTTTTTGTCTAAATGAGTGGGAGACACCAACAGTACCCATATGACACAACTACACCTGCATCTCCTGCAGCTTCACTTACTGAGAGCCACCAATTCCTTATCCACCAACTGTTCAATGATAAATGACCACCAAAAAGAGTGTGACTCATCCTTAACTGTTCTTCACAGACCGTTAACAGAGATCTAAATCCAATAATGTCACAATGTCCTGGAGACAACAGACTATCACAGTCCACACAAAGAAGCAAGATAAAATGGTAGAAACAAGGGAGCAGGATACATATCCCAGAACATATCCCTGAGGAAAAAGCAGCATTGGAACTCCCTCATAAGAAATTCAAAAGAATTATATTTAGATATCTTGAAAAGATAGACTGAGCAAGGAAAATGCTGACAAGATCAAAGAAAACACAGACAAAACCCTAAATCAATTTTGGAAGAAAATAGAAGAACAAAATGACAAAATAAATGAAAAATTGTTGTTGTTGTTGTTATGTGCCGTCGAGTCAAACCCGACTCTTAGCAACCCCTCCTTGGGTTTCCGAGGCAGTATCACTATGGAAGTAGGATTGCCCAACCTTCCTTCCGAGGAGTGGCTGGTGGGTTTGAACCACCAGCCGTCTGGTTAGCAGGCAAGTGTCTTAGCCACTATGCTACCAGAGAAATGATAAAAAAAATATACAGACAGAAATCCAGAAGATTAATACTAAATTTTCAGAAATAGACAACACATTGAATGGACAAAGGAATGGAATTGAATCAATGAAAGACAGAATTAATGAGATGAAGACAAATACCTGAATACTTCTTTGGTAAGATATTAATCAGAAAAAAGATAAAAACAAATTGAAGAAAGCCTAAGGTTCATGTGGGATACCATCAAAAGGAGTAACCTATGTGTCATTGGAATTCCAGAACAGGAAGAGAAAAAGAAAACTACTGAGAAAATTTTCCAAGATTTGTTGGAAGAGAACTTCCCTGATATGATGATAGATGAAACTATATGCATTCAGGAAGTCCAATGAACCCCAAACAGGATAGACCCCAAAAGAAAATCACCAAGACATATCATCATCAAACTCATCAAAACCAATGACAAAGAAAGAATCCTGAAACCAGCACAGAAAAACTGAAAAGTTACTTACAAAGGACAACCAATAAGAATAAGCTCTGATTTCTCAGCAGAAACCATGCAAGCAAGAAGGCAATGGCATGGTATATATTAAAACCTGAAAGAGAAAATTTTCCAACTAAGAATTATATACCTAGCAAAACTGTCCCTCAAATATGATGATGAAATTAGGAGATTTCCAGTTAAGCAGAAATTAAGGGAATTCGTTAAAACCAGACCAACCTTACAAGAGGTACTAAAGTGAGTTCTTTGAACAGAGATCCAATAATAACAAATAACAACCAACCATTAATATATTAGATGACATAACCCAGAAATCAACACAGCTATGTAAGTATCCAAAGTAAAATAAGCTTACAAGATTGTAAACAGGGAACCAGAGACAGCAATTGCCAAATGAGGACAACTACAAACCAAAAAGATGAAAAAATAGTGTAGTTACAGAACTTCTAAATAGTGAGGAAATCAAGGGAGCTGCAAGATAGAATGGACTGTTCTAAATGGGGAGAAAATTATAAATAACAGGGTATCCTCAAAAAAATGATAAACCTTCACATCACAATAAAAAAGAGAACAAGCACAAATATTTAACAAATACTAAAATAATAGCAACAAAGGAAATGATAACATGATTCATAAACACAATGAGCTCAGCATAGAAAATGATATGCAGCAAAGAAACCAGGAACACTATGAAAACACATAACAAAATAACAGCAACCAATTCATACTTGTCGATAATTGCATTGAATGTTAATGGATTAAATGCACCATTCAAGAGATGGAGAGTTGCAGACTGGATAAGAAAACATAACCCATGAATATGTTGTCTATAAGAGACACACCTTAGAAACAAAGACAAAAATGGACTAAAAATCAAAGGTTGGAAAAAGATATATCAAGCAAATGGCAACCAACAAAGAGCAGGAGTGGCAATATTAATTTTTGATCAAATTGACTTGAAGACAAAACCACCATATGAGACAAGGAAGGACATTATATAATGATTAAAGGACCAATTGAACAAGAACATATAACCATAATAAATATCTATGAACCCAAGGAAAGAGCCCCAAAATACATGTCAGACTTTAAAAGAGTTGAAAAGGCAAATAGAAGACTCCACAGTCATAGTGGGAGACTTTACTACACCACTGTCAATGAAAGATAGAACAACGGAAACTCAACAAAGATACAGAAGAACTAAATAGTACAATCCACCTACTTGACCTTATAGACATCTACAGAGCACTTCACCCAACAACAGCACAATATTCATTCTTTTCTTTTTTTTTTTTCCTTTTTTTTTTTATTTTAAGAGCTTGTTTTACATTCAAAGTCACGTGTACATTTAGTTTCATTCCCCATTCGCCATGTCCAACCCTAACCCAGTCTCCTCTCCTCCCTACTCTGCAACACTCCCCCGTGCCCTTCATAATTATGCACTTCTGTTTTTCCTACATTTCCTCAGTTTGAACGTTGGTCCTTTAGTGTCCCATAGTTTATTGCTTTAGGGGATGTATTACCATTGAGTGTGTGGGTGCAGCATCCTGGGTTGAGTGGTCTGCATGTACATCTCACTAACCATTGGGATGAGAGCCCGCTCCTGGGGGTGAGTGTTATTCCAGGCACCAAATGTATTTCAGGGTCATAGTATTGGGAGTCTCACCAGA
>NW_006922004.1:1904603-1905169 GCF_000298275.1 Orycteropus afer afer | reverse complement strand
CCTTGGTCTAGAGTATACCTCTATTCACTGATCCCTGTCTGATCATCTCAGGTGTTTATGTGTTTGTCTGTATAGCCTAGTGTTTGGTGTTAATGACAATGTGGTATTGTGGTTACATTGGTTGGTTTTAACATCTGTTGTCTATCTCTTATTGTGCACAGTTCAGTGTCCTCTCATTTCCCAATGTTATCATGGTGGTCATATGTCCTTCCCATATATCCCTCCCCCTACCCATGTCAGTGTGTAAGCCCCAACTAGCCCTAAATTAATTCCTCCCTTTCCCTCCCCATCCCAGTAACTTACTAGATGAGTTCCCTTTCCCAAGCAAACCCTTCTCTGTCTTTTTACAGTAATGGGTTCATACAATACTTGCCCTTCTGCAATTGACTTATTTCACTCAGCATAATGTCCTCCAGGTTCATCCACATTGCAAGATGATTTGCATAGCTCTCATTGTTCTTTAATGTGGTGTAGTATTCCATTGTGTGGATATACCATAATTTGGTTATCCACTCATCCATTGATGGGCATTTAGGTTGTTTCCATTTCTTTGCTATAGTGAATTG
>NW_006922004.1:1893874-1901779 GCF_000298275.1 Orycteropus afer afer | reverse complement strand
AGAAAAGATGCTTTGCAGTATTTCAATGCTTTTGAATTTATTGAGGCTTGTTTTATGTCCTAGCATATGGTCTATTCTGGAGAAGGATCCATGTGTACTGGAAAAGAATGTGAATTGTGTTTTTGTTGGGTGAAGTACTCTATATATGTCTATGAGTTCCAGTTGATTGATTGTGTTGTTAAGTTCTTCTGTATCTTTGCTGAGCTTCTTTCCCACTGACCTGTCTTTCCTTGAAAGTGGTCTGTTAATGTCCCCCACCACTAATGTAGAGTTGTCTATCATTCCTTTTAATTCAGTTAATATTTGCTTCACGTATTTTGGAGCATTTTCATTGGGTGCATAAATATTTATTGTTGTCACCTCTTCTTTGTTGATTGACCCTTTCAGCATCATACAATGCCCATCTTTGTCTCTTAAGATGTCTTTCACCTTAATGTCTATTTTATCAGAAATCATAATTGTTACCCCTGCCCTTTTTTGGTTTCCATTGGCTTGGTATATTCTTTTCTGTCCTTTAACTCTTAATTTGTTTTTATCTTTGTGTCTAAGGTGTGTCTCTTGTAGATAGCATATCAATAGGTCTTCTTTTCTTATCCAGTCTGCCACTCTCTTTCTCTTGATAGGTGCATTTAGTCCATTCACATTGAATGTAATTAGTGATAGGTATGAGTTGATTGGTGTCATTCTATTGTGGTTTTTTATGGTGTCTTGGTGATTCCTTGGTCCGTGTACATTTTTGTGCTGAGTTCAGTTTGTTGGCTATTGCTTTCTCCCTTTTCTCCTTATAGTTGGTTTTGTGTTTATTAAGCCCATATGTTTTCCTTCCTTCTGGATTTGCTTAGAAGAATTGTTACTCTTCTCTGTGGTTACCTTGGAGTATATTCTTGTCTCTACATTTTTAGAACAGTGCATGCTGCAAAGATATTGTCATGTTTTCCTCTCCAATAGAGAGTCTGTACCTAGAAATATTATTCCCTCTGATAGATTAGTTGCTGTTGTTGTGTGCTGCTTGAGTTCCTTGGTTTTTAAGGTAGAATGTTTGTGGTCTTATTATGAGTATCTATTTCTGACTTGGTTTTAGAGTTGATGTCACATATCCTGGTTTTGCTGATTCATGTTGTGGGTTCTCTATTGGTAGGACTTCCTTAAGTATTTCTTGTAGGGTTGGTCTGGTTTTCACAGTGTCTTAATTTCTATTTATCTGAGAATGCCTTGATTTTGTCCTCATATTTTATGGGTAATTTGGCTGGATATAGAATTCTTGGTAGGAAGTTTTTTCTTTCAGAGTTTTATATATGCCTTTCCATTGCCTTCTTGCTTGCATAGTTTCTGCTGAGTAATTGGAGCTCAGCCTAACTGTTTGATTATTGTAAGTAATATTTCTTTTTTCCCTGGCAGCTCTCAAAATTTTTCTTTGTCTTTAGTTTTGGAAAGTTTGATTATAATATGTCTTGGTGTCTTTCTTTTGGGGTCTGTCTTGTGTGGGGCTTTATGAGCTTCTTGGACAAATATCTTTTCTTCCTTCATGATATGGGGAAGTTTTCTGTTAGCAGGTCTTCCACAATGTTCTTGGTGGTCTTTTTCACCTCTTCTTGTTCTGGAATTCCAATGAGTCTTATATTGTTTTGTCTCATGTCATCGCATATAATTCTTAGACTCTTCATTTCTCTTAAATCTTTGTTCTAATTTTTCTTCATAAAGGCTAGTGTCCAGGGATTTGTCTTCTAGCTGGGCTATGCATTCTTCAGCCAGATCTAATCTGCTCTTTTGAGCTTTTGTGTAGTTCTGTCATTTTGGTGCTCATGCTTTTCATTTCAATAGACATTTTCTGCATTTCTAACTGCTGTTTTTGTATGAGTTCTGATTGTACATTAATCTTAATATTCTGTTCCTCAATGATTTTCCTGAGTTCCTCCAGGGGAACTGTCTGTGTTCTCCTTGTTTCTGTTTGGGGTTTCCTTAGGCTTTTGTATAGCTCTATAAACATATCTTCTAAATTCCTTCTCAGATAATTCTATTGCCTCCTCTTCCTCCTTGTATAATGAGACCTTTGTTTGTGGTTTTGCTTCTAATGCCTTGTCCTGTTTTTTTTTTTTTTTTTTTTTTTATTTGAGGTTGCCTGTTGTTTCTTAGACATTTTGAGGTTGTCTTTAGCTGCTGGTTGCATGTTGATTTGTTTTGTCTTGGTTCTATGGTTTAATATTTTTAAAAAGGTGAAGCTGATGTATTTTATTTTATTATTGATTCAGGTATGTTGGGTTGCTCTTCTGTTTTCTTTGTGATGTTGGAATCACTGTGGGAATGTGGATATGTGTTTCTGTTTGTCGTAAAGAGCGTTTAGAGTTCGAACTGGGAGGTTTTATGGTAATTGGCTGAATATGGCTTCTTCTATTGAATGAGTGAAGTTATTGGCAAAGAAGGTGGGAGCAGAAGAAGGAAAGCTCGGTGTTGCTAGGGTTGGTTTCTAAGATTTTGCATGGGCTATTATTGATGATTTAATTATTTACAAGTCCGTAGCTCAATTTCAGGAAAGATTCCAGTTGTTAGGGAGTCGTCACTTTCTGCCAGGCTCAGGCACACTCAAAGACCCCGCCTCCAAGACCCCTTGATGCCAAAAAGCTGATCCAAGGCAAATTCCCGGGACTGCACTCAGCTGCAGATTTCTCTTTCTCCACCCCATCTGCCCACCATGCTGGTGCAATCCACCAAGACCGTGAATGCCTTGGGAGTTTGTGATACCTCCCACCTGCTGCACCAAAGATACATGTGATTTCAGCTGTGCTGGAGTCGGGAGAGGGCCTGCTAGTAATCTGTGGTCCCGATATCAGTGACAAAGACAAGCACAGACCTCTCAATGTCTCTCAAGGTGACCCAAGCCCACTCAGTGACCTGCTGAGGGGGGAGCAAGCTCACCCTCCTGGAGCACCAGTGAGCTCTCTGCTTGGGTTTCAGTGGTGCTGCACATGCCCGTTTGGACCCAGCTGACCTGAGTTACCGATAAAATCAGGTGCTGAAGGTAGATCCTTGGGGTGATTGCTGGGATGTTGGTGTGGTCGCTGGTATGCTGATATAGGGTGTCTTCTTCCTTGGATCATGGAGATCTCAGGTGGCCATCCTCGCCTGCCAGTCAATGACTTCCCCAGGGAAATTTCCAATGGCTTCTCGCAGCTGCCCGTCTGTCCTCTGTCAGGTAGATCTTTCTTAAATAATCTCCCTGTGCCTTTTCTCTAATTCTACTCTTCTGTGTTTGGTGCACTCTGATTCAGTGAGCTGTTCAGAGCACCATAATCCCTAATTCAAACTGCTATACCTAGTTTTTCAAGCACTAAGATGCTTAGGAACTCTGGTAGCATAGTGGCTAAAAGCACTTGATTGCTAAGGAGAAGGCTGGAGGTTCAAACCCACCAGCCACTCCTCGGAAGGAAGGTTGGGCAATCCTACTTCTGTAGTGATACTGCCTCGGAAACCCAAGGAGGGGTTGCTATGAGTCGGGGCCGACTCGACGGCACATAACAACAACAAGAAGATGCTAGATTACTGAGGAGACTCCATTTTGAATCGACCTCAATATTCATTCTTTTCCAGTGCACATGGAACATTCTTCATGACAGACCTTATGTTAGGTCATAAGTCAAGCCTTAATAAATTGAAAAACATTGAAATACTGTGAAGCATCTTCTCAGATCACAGTGCTATCAAATTAGAAATCAACAATAGGAAGATCAAAGGAGAAAGAGCAAACACATGGAAACTTAACAACATCCTCCTTAAGAAAGACTGGGTAAGAGAAGAAATAAAAAATGAACTTAAAAAATTCCTTGAATCAAACAAGAATGAACACACACTACCAAAATCTTTGGGACACAGCAAAAGCAGTGATCAGAGGCCAATTTATACCAATAAATGCACATATCTAAAAAGAGGAAAGATCCAAATTCAGCACTTTAAACCAACATCCCCAACAATTAGAAAAAGAACAGCAAGTAAAGCCTACCAGAAGAAAGGAAATAATAAATATTTGAGCAGAAATCAATGAAACAGAAAATAGACAATATAAAAAAATCAACAGACTGTAAAATGCACTGCCATTGAGTCGGATCCGACTCATAGCGACCCCTCCTTGGGTTTCCGAAGTGGTATCACTACAGATGTAGATTTTCCAACCTTCCTTCCGAGGAGCAGCTGGTGGGTTTGAACCCCCAACCTTCTGGTTGGCAGTCAAATGCCTTAGACACTATGCCACCAGAGCTCCCTACACAAGACTGGAAGTTGGTTTTTTGAAAAGATTAATAAAATTGACAAACCACTGTCAAATTTAACAAAGGAAAACTGGGAGTAAATACAAATAATGTGAATAAAAAATGAAACGGGTGACATCACAACAGAACCAACTGAAATAAATAGGATAATATCAGGACACTACGAAGAACTGTACTCCAATAAATTTGAAAATCTGGAAGAAATGGATAGATTTTTAGAACACACCACTTACCTAAACTAATACAGACTGATCTGGAAAAGTTGAACAGATCCATAACAAAAGAAGAAATTGAACTAGTCATCAAAAAGTTACCAAAAAAGAAAAAGTCTTGGCCCAGACAGTGTCATTGAAAAATTCTATCAAACATTCAGAGAAAAACTGACACCAATCCTACTCAAACTATTCCAAAACATAAAAAAGGATGGAATCCTCCCTAACTCATTTTATGAAGCAAGCATAACCTTGATACCAAAACTGGAAAAAGACATCATTCAAAAGGAAAACTACAGATTAATATCCCTCATGAATATAAGTGCAAAATATTCAACAAAATCCTAGCCAATACACTCCAACAACATATCAAGAAAATCATTCATTATGATCCAGTGGGGTTCATAGCAGGTATGCAAGAATGGTTCAACATTAGAAAACAATGTCATCCACCATGTAATTAAAACAAAGAAGAAGAACCACATGATCATATCGATACAGAAAAGGCATTTAATAAAATCTGACACCCATCCTGATCAAAACTCTCAGCAAAATAGGAATAGAAGGGACATTCCTCAATATAATAAAGGACATCTATGCAAAACCAACAGCCAACATTATGCTCAATGGAGAGAGACTGAAACCTTTCCCCTTACAAACAAGAACCAGACAAGAATGCTCTCTATCACCACTTCTGTGCAACATTGTATTGGAAGTCCTAGCCAGGGCAAGGAAGGGAAATCAAAGGCATCCAAAATGGTAAGGAAGAAGTCAAACTATCCTTATGTGCTGATGATGTGATCTTATACCTAGAGACCCCAAGAAACTCAGTCAAAGATCTACTGGAACTAATGGAGAGCTTTAGTATCATAGCAGGATACAAGATAAACATCCAAAAATCACTTGGATTCCTCTACACCACCAAAGAGATTGCTTAAAAAGAAATAAGGAAATCAATACCATTTACAATAGCTACCAAAAAAATAAAATACTTGGGAATAAATCTTACAAGTCACAAAAGTCCTATACAAAGAAAACTATAAAAAACTACTTCAAGAAACCATAAGAGAGCTACATAAATGGACGAACATCCCATGCTCATGGATAGGTAGATTGAACATTGTGAAAATGTCAATTCTACCTAAAGCAATCTATACATTTAATGCAATCCCAATCCAGATCCCATCAACATTCTTTAAGGATATGGAAAAATCAATCACTAACATTATATGGAAAGGAAAGAAACCTCAGACAAGCAAAGCACTTGTGGTAGTTATGTTTGTGTGTTTGGTATCAAGAGAGTGGGGTGCTGCTCTGACAGATACATAAAATGTGGAAACAGGAGTGCAGTGCATCCTTGACCCGAGACCCTGGCTGAGAGACCCTGGCATATGGCACAACAGATGGCAGGAGCAGGGCAAGAGATTGGCCTGAGAGACTGCAGGAGCCGAGCCGAGAACCAGCATGAGACAGCCTTACCAGCCCACGGAGGAGAAAGCTTGATGCCTTTGGTTAGGCGGCTTCCTGGTGGAGTGGGTTGCCTTCCGGCATTAATTGGTAGAAGAGAGTGGTTTGAAATGGAGTAGCAGGTTAGCCGGCCCATGGAGCAAGAAAGCTAAATGCCCTTTGGGATAAGAAGATTCCTGGCAGAGTGGTTGCCCTTGGGCATTAATCAGCAGAAGCGGAGAGACCAAGGAAATGGAAGCAGAGCTGCCTCAACCTGAAAGGGTAGGACCATGACCTTTGGGGGTGGAATGATCACAAGTCCCTAGGTTTCAAAAATCCAGGCCTTCACCAACTTGGTTCTGGAGTGTGGGGCTGCTCATTCATATGAGCCAGTAGGGTGGAGCCAGAGCCGCTGCCCAAGAGTGAGGGGGCAGGGCTGCCATGCCCAAGAGGAAGAGGAATGGGGCTGCCAGGCCAAGAGGGTGAGGTTGTCACTTAGAGGAACTAGGGGACTGGAGCCACCCAGTGAGGAGATCTGTACAGATGCCAAGTTGACAAGGGGTGGAATTGTGGTAGTTATGTTTGTGTGCCAACTTGGCTTGGCCTGGTTGAGTGGCTGGGCAGCTGGTTGTAGCTATTCCCCATGATGAGACTGGCAATCAGCTCCAAGGTGGGATCTACCACAAGCAGCTGAGTAGCTGCCTTTGGGTATGTGGTCTGCTTCCTGTATATAAGCAGAAGCCTTGGGAATGGTCTCTAGCATATGGCACGCTTGGATCCTGCATGTGGCCATGTCATTGCTCAGCAGCCTGCTATGCTCTGCCGACCTTGGGACTTACAATGGACTTAAGTTAACAGCCTGCTGTGTGGTTTGGTAACATCGGGACTGAGCCTTTTTCCTTGTCAACCTTGGGGCTTCTCAGCCTCAGCAGTCAGCAACTGTCTGAGTGAAGAAATGCCTCTAGTTCCAGTGGGCTGGGAGCAGGAGGCAGAGCTGGATCCCAAGGTTGAGGGGCTTTCACCCAGCCCCTAGAGCCTGGCACTTTGAACTTGGACTTGAAGCCTCCAAATTGTAAGAATAAACTCCTTTGGCTTTGTTAAAGCCATCCCATTTGTGGTATATTCCTGTCAGAGTGGCACTAGGTAACCAGAACAGCACTACTGAAGAAGAAGAACAAGGTAGGAGGTCTCACACTACTGGATCTCAAAACCTACTATACAGCCACAGTAGGCGAAACTGCCTGGTACTGGTATAATGACAGACACATAGACCAATGGTATAGAATTGAGAACTGAGAAATAGGTCCATCGACCGATGGTCAGCTAATCTTTGAGAAAGGGCCAAAGTCTATTAAAAGGGGAAGACATTGTCTGTTTAACAAATGGTGCTGGCAAAACTGGATATCCATTTGCAGAAA
Organism: Orycteropus afer afer; assembly: GCF_000298275.1. Taxonomy (NCBI): domain Eukaryota; kingdom Metazoa; phylum Chordata; class Mammalia; order Tubulidentata; family Orycteropodidae; genus Orycteropus; species Orycteropus afer. The sequence continues at coordinate 1,894,444 of NW_006922004.1, read as the reverse complement.
AATAAAGCAAGATTTGTACCTCACACCATACACAAAAGCTCACTCCAGATGGATCAAAGATTTAAATGTGAAACCTAAAACTATAAAGTTCCTCAAGGAAAAGCTAGGGGCAAATTTAGGGGCCCTAATATATGGCATAAATAGACTTTCAGGCATAATCCAAAATGCACAAACAGCAGAAGAGAAACTAGATGAATGGAACCTTGTAAAATTAAATTTTTATGTGCTTCCAAAGCCTTCTCCAAAAGAGTCAAAAGAGAACCTACAGATTGGGAAAAAATATCTGGCAATGTCATATCTGACAAGGGACTTATCTCTAGAATTTATAGAAAACTCCAACACCTCAACAACAAAAAGACAAATAATCCAATTAAACAATGGACAGAAGACATGAATAGATATTTCACCAAAGAGGATATTCAAGAGGTCAACAAATACAGGAAGAAATAAATACTCATGATCATTAACCATTTGTTGTTGTTGTTGTTGTTGTTGTTGTTTGCCGTCGAGTCGGCCCCGACTCATAGCGACCCCTCCTTGGGTTTCCGAGGCAGTATCACTACGGAAGTA
>NW_006922004.1:1882561-1890104 GCF_000298275.1 Orycteropus afer afer | reverse complement strand
CTATAAGCTGGGCTGTTACCTGTGCACCAGGTGCATCTCGCTGGGTTTTAAACACCAGAGGCTCAGCCTCAAAACTCCCGTCTACATGTCACTACAGTAGGACAAACCGACAGACAAGTTTGTCTTGCTGTTGGAGACCTCTCATATCACCCCCACCTGGGTCCCTGTGGCTGACTGTACTTCTGTCTGGCTTCCTGGTTTTTAATCCCCTTTCTCCTGTTCTTCTGGCCTGCTGCTTTGGGCATCCCTGAGTTGTCCCTTGTGCTGACTGCTCTTCTGTCCGGGTTCTTGGCTTTTGTCCTCTTTCTCCAGCTCTTCCGGCCTGCTACTCTGGGCAGGCCTGAGTTTCCTCTCCTCACCTAATCCCTTCAGCTGAAGGGATCGCTAATCTCCTTTCTCCTGCTCTTCCTGCCTGCTACTTTGGGCGTCCCTGAGTTGTCTCTCCTCACCTGTAACCCTGGGGCTGACTGCTCTTGTGTCCAGGTTCCTGGCTTTTATCCCCTTTCTCCTGCTTTTCCGGCCTGCTACTGTTATTTGTAAAAAGTCAAGGAAAGGAAATTTTCTTTGTTACCAAGGCTTGGAGGGTAGGGTAGGGAACACTGTTAGATAGATAGAAGAAAAGTATTGATTTGGGTGAAGAGAAGGCCAATGTACCAAATGTGAGTGATCAACATGGTGGCATTGAGGAAGAGGAAGACATAGAGAGGTGCATAGGAGGTGCAGACAAAGATGAACCTTTTTTCACATACAGTACTGCATTCTCAGTGAAGACAAACATGCATATACAGGTGGATAGATGGGTGAACAGGGTGAAATATTAGATATGTCTATGCAGGGGGGAGTGTGCCCAAGACCATATACAGGATTGGCAGACAATGTTTCTACAAGTGTATTGTTATGTTCTGTAAGAATTCCTAGGTAAATAGTAGATCTGACAAGGGAGAAGGTTGTAGTCACTTCTTGGCCACAGCCAGCTTACCCAGAGGAAGCTAGTAGTTGGACCTGTGGGCTTGGGACCATAGTCACAGGGGACATCAAGCTCAATTGGCATAACATACTACACAAAACATTGTTCCACGTCCTACTTTGGTGAGTAATGAATCTTAAAAGCTTGCAAGTGGCCATCTAGATGCAACAATTGGTCTCTGCTCGTCCAGAGCAAAGAAGAATAAAGAAAACCAAAGATTCTTGGAAACAATTAGTCCAAGCAACTGATACACCATGGGATCTTCAGCCTGTATGACTATGAGACCAGAAAAACTATATGAGCCTGACTACCACTGTCAACCTCTTGGAGGGAGATCTACATAGGAGATCCTGGATAGAGTGGGAGAACAATGTGGAACAAAACTCAAAATAAAAAATAAAAAGAAAAGGAAGGGAGCAGGTATGCTGGTCTCATAGAACCTGATGGAACCACTGAAATTATGGCCCTTAGCAGCCCTTCAGTTCTGGAATTGAACCCACTCCTATGGCTTCCAGGCAAACAAAAGATAGGTGTATGAGCTGAATATTTACATTATGTAGATACACTTCTTGGAGAGAACAATAATGGGAGAAAGAAGGACTGTTTATGCACAGAGAGACAGCTCAGGAGGCAGGAGAGCATGGAGGGAAGGACACAGGGAAGAGGTAACTATGGGGAGGAAATGGGAGGGGAGCTGTTGCATTGTGGTAAATTGTAGTCAATGTCTGAGACAAAGTGTATGTGAGCTGCTGTATGGAAAGTGAATTTGCTCTGTAAACTTTCACCCAAATCATCATCATCATCATCATCATCATCATCATCATCATCATCATCACCATAAAGATTTACAGCTTTGGAAACCCTCTGGCCAGTTCTACTCCATCCTATAGGGTCACTATGCATCAGAATTGACTCAATGGCAATAGATTTAGTCAACAGATTTGGTGCTGAATGCTGCAGATACATAAATTTATGGCACAATTCCAGTCCTTGACAACCTCAGACCACTGATGAAAAAATATGTAAGTAAATAACAGACAAATTCTTCTGGAGCCCAACTGAAATTAAAGTACAGGAGTCAGAAAGGAATGAACTGATAACATTAAAATGACTGTGTGCAGAATGGATAAATGATTCTAACAAATTTCTGGAGGATGGAACATTTATTAGTACAAATGAACTCAGAACACCACAGCTCAGAATATTTTCTGAGCTGTCTATAGAGGAAGCAAGAGTTTGTTGGAACCATGAATATGCTTAGACCAAATTTAGAAAGTATGTGGAGGGCTGGAATAGAAGGAGGGGCTGGATGGCAGGAAAATCTGCTATGAGATTGCAGCATCAGTCTGTCCTACTATCATCTCTCCCTCCATTCTTTTAAAGTGCACACAGTCAGGCTTGTCTTTCCAAGTAAAAGAAAGAAAACAAAATTGTATCTCTTTTCTAAAGAAGTGGAATGAACTGGGCAAATCTAGTATCACTAATTGGATTGTTATTTCCCCTTCTGAAAACTCTGCCCTTCTTTGCATAAACCAGACAGCTTGACAGCCAAATGTCAGATTGACAAGAAGTCCCATTTTTAAATTCTTGAGGATTATCCCACTCTCCTTTGGATGTTGTTGTTGTTATATACTCTCAAGTCTGTATCACTACGAAAGTAGATTACCCAACCTTCCTTCTGAGGAGTGGCTGGGGAGTTTGAACTGCCACCCTTCTGTTTAGCAGTCAAGTGCTTCAGGCAACATGTTACCAGAACTCCCTCTTCTTTTGATAGGTAATGAAAATGGATCTTGTTCGCATGCCAAAGAGGCTGGCCCCAAATGTCTTCTCCTAAGAAGGGAGATGAGTCCCTGGGTGTTACATACAGTTAATGCACTCACCTTCTAACTAAAAGGTTGGAGGTTCGAGTCCACCTGGGCAAATGAACTGTTTTGCTTGGCTCAGGGCGACCACTGAACAAAATCCAAGGGAAGAAATAAATACTTTCTGTAAGTTTCAGTTCCTGGGGTCACAGCCATTGGAATGTGGCCAAGCACAACTGGTGCTAAGAGAAATGAAAGGCCTTCCATCTCTCATTTCCCCTCTTTCTTCTTTCTTTCAGTATAATGCCACCTATTTTATATACTTAACTTAAAGTATGGAGGCGTAGAGAAGAAATGATGAAACTTAGTCTCACAGGACTATAGGTAAAATTACACTGAGTAAGCCATAAAGCAGTACTGCTATTTTATTTTTTAAGGCTTTAATTTATGAACATAAAATCAGAATATGTCCAGAAAAAAACACCTATAATCCTGTGAAAGAGAGAGATATATTATTGAGATTATCATGTCTATGTCTCTTTTAAACATCTATTTCATGGAATTTCTTATATATTCCATGTATTATACAAATATGCATATATGAATACTATGTATAAAGTATGATCCTGGTTAAATTGCATACCATGAGGTTTATGTGCTTATTTTTTCACTTAATATTCTGTTACCACTTTCTAATGCCATTGAAATTCACTGAAGGCTTCATTTTTAATGACTGCATAGTATTTCTTAATATGAAGTTACCATATTGATTTAATCATTTCCTTCTCATATAACTTACTTCTATCTTGTTATAGTTATAAATCAAATTCTAATCTTGGTTGATTATTCTTATCTGACAGTCAAAGCATCAGATAAACATGTCCTGAGAAGAAGAGAGGATGTGAAATATCTAACTGTGTGACATACACTGACTATAATTGTTACATTGATCCGTACATCATTTCCATTGGTGGATATGGAAACTGAAATTCAGATTATTTACGGAAACTGTCCAATGCCACACAATTAATCAACACAAGAGTTGTGATTTGAACCCAAATCAGCCTCACACCAGAATCCACACTTTTTCTACTGTGGAGTATATACCTGTTGTGACTTACATGATTTTACTGCATAACGTTACTGGGGATAAATATCATGAGTATTGTGAGTACTGTGAAATAAGACCCATCTTGGAGTTGTAGTTACTATGTCCTGTTTTTCCTGGAGTAAAGTCAAAGTTGTATCTCTTTTATTCTTTCACAATCTTTGAAAGTATTCCTTCCTTATTACTGTTTTATTTACTTACTTATTTTAACAGCTTTATGGAGACATAGACACTGCCTCCGAAACCCAAGGTTGCTGTGAATCAACCAACTTGTCAGTGAGTTTTTGAGACCATAAAATCTACCCACTTAAAATGTTTAATTAAATAGATTTTATTGTCCCTGGGTTTTTACTTTGCTCACCTTCCACCCTTAGAACACACACAAACATGTACACTCAGGGATAATAAATGCAAGGACCTCAGTGGCTTTCTCAGATTGTCATGTCAGTAGTCTTTCAGAGAGGAAACCAGAAATATAATGGTCTTCTGGTGTCTTTGGAGGTGTTGCTGCCACACGGTGTCACTATTGAAACACAGGTAGACCAGTGCCCCGCCGCCCACCTCCCAACTCCCTCCCCTGTAATGCCTCCCTTGTCTCCAACTTGGGCATTGATCATCTAAGTCTCATACCAAAAAACCAAACTCACTGACATTGAGTGGGATCTGGCTCATAGCAACCCCTCCTTGGGTTTCTGAGGTGGTATCACTACGGAAGTAGATTGTCCAACCTGCCTTCTGAAGTGTGGCTGCTGGGTTTGAACCGCCAGCCTTCTGGTTAGCAGTCAAATACCTTAGGCATTACACCACCAGTGCTCCCCTCCCTAAGCCCCTGATGACCTGGAAGTATGACAAAATCCCTGCCTGCTCTCTGGCACAGCTATTCTATTCAATGAGGCAGACTCTGTCATCATTCATTACATTTACATATAAGACACACCTGTTTCAGGCATGAACATTTAGCCTATAAACTCTTTACATACCAGTGATCTTGGTTTGCCTTAGGAACACAGCTTCTTGAGTTTGGCTATGTCATAGGGATGATCTGTTAAAGATAGTTTTATCCATTTTTTTTTTTTCTCCTCAGGGAAAAAAAAAAAAATTCATTTTTGAGGTGGGATCAGTTAACTCCCCTGGAAGGATGGATATTTTTCCCTCCAACCCTACTTTCAGAGAAGAGATACAAGCCTACTGGTCTTTAAAGAATGGGTTTTCTCCATGATGAGAGAAAGGTTTGTATGTGTGTGTGCTTCAAATATCCAGGGGCCATCTTTTGGGCAATCATGCTAAATTAGAAAGAAAGAGTTGAAGTTTCAAGGGTTGAAAGAAAAGCAGCACAACTCTGTGCATATCACAAAATTTGTGTGTCGGGGAGGAGCAAGGGTGGGTGTGGGTTTCATTGTGGGCAGATGACAGATGTGTTCTGGCACGGCAATGCTGTGGCTCTGGTGCTTCAGGAAATAGCTATGTATATGAACCTGAATTTTAGGCTCTAGGTGTTGTGACTGGAACACCTGAGTCAGAGTACCCCAAAGCAGAGGAAATGGAAATACAAGCTTTCAAAGGACCCAACTTGTTTGAGCCGTTGCTAGTAACTGCTCTTTTTTTGTTGAGATGGGGAGGTTGGATTGGAAGACAGAATAGAAGCTGAAAAACACAAGGGCCCTTCCCTGCTTACCATAACCAAACTAGTTGCTGTGGAATAAATTCAGACTTACGGCAATCCCAGGTGTGTCAGAGTAGTATTGTGCTCCATAGGGTTTTCAATGGCTGATTTGTTAGAAGTTGTTTGCTAGGACTTCCATCCAAGGCACTTCTGGGTAGTCTCGAACCTGAATGCATTAACTGTATCACCTAGGGACTCCTTTCCTTTCTTAGGAGTAGACATTTTGGGTCAGCCCCTTTGGAGATGTGAAAGATATTTATTTCCATTGACTATCCAAAGGAGAGTGGGAGAATCATCAAGAATTTTAGAATGGATTTCTTGCCAATCTGGCATTTGGGTGCCAAGACAGATTAAATTTAATTTGAAGATATTAAAGTGGTATCAGACAGTATGGATCATGGTGTTGAGTTAAAGTTCATGGAATTACCTGCTTCCCCCCTACACACACACACACACACACAAACAGACACCAGTCCAGGGTACAAGCCTTCCACCAGGCTGATAAAGCTGGAGAAGTTTCAGTTACACATCATCTCATGGAACCAGAATCTCATTTTTTCACCTTCAGTGTCTCTTCCCCTCAAGAATAAGAAATCCATTTCTTTCCCAGACCAAGTCCACCAGACCAAGTTCCCTGGGTGAGAGACACTTTGTTCAGAAGAAATATATACCTATGCACACTAATAAAGTTATATCCAAGTTTTACTATATGCGCTGATTGTATGCAGGTGATTGTGATATGGAAGCATGATTCTTTGTATGTCTGAGTTCCCAGAGATGAATAAGTTTCTTTGGAACCAATGGTAGAATATTTGTCTGAGAAATTTTTTAGAATTAGTCTTCTATTCTACGCTCAAGTGGAGTACCAAGCATTTTCTTGTGCTCTCAGACAGTGATCTCTCCCACCAAACTCTTCCTTCCAAAAGTCGAATAAGTGTGTATTTCCCATTTTCCCTGCATGTTTTGGGGATTTTCTCTTTACCTCTTCTCTAAGGCTGCGTCCTCTTGAGAAGCAAAACTCATTTACCACCATGGAGTCAGATCCAACTCATAGCGACCCCTTCTTGGGATTCTGAGGCACTATCACTACAAAGTAGATTGCCCAACCTTCTGTCTGAGGAGTGGCTGGTGGGTTTGAGCAGCCAGCCTTCTGGTTAGCAGTCAAATGCCTTAAAACTAGTGAAGCTTATCTATCGCTCTCTTTCTGTCTTTCTTTCTTTCTTTCTATTTATGTACCTAATATCTATCCATCTACCTGTGGAACTCTGGTGACACAGTGGGTAAGAGTTTGGCTGCTACCCAGAGAATGGTGGATCAAACCCACTAGCTGCTCCATGGGAGAAAGATGAAGCAATCCACTTCCATAAAGATTTACAGACTTGGAAACACAATGGGGATTGCTATGAATTGTAATTGTCTTGATGGCAGTGGTATGTATGTATGTGTGTATATACATATATATATATATATATATATATATATATATATATATACCAAATCAAATCCACCAGCCAGTCCCTGGAGGGAAGACTGGGCAATCTACTTCCATAGAGATATCACCTTGAAAACCCAAGGAGGGGTTACCATGAGTCAGATCCAACTCAGTTGCAGTGAGTTTGGTATTATAATGAAATGTGCAGATAACAGAATTAAAAAACTCAAAGGAAAGAACATGCTCAGTATTTTTCAAGCTGAAAGGACTGAACAAAAAATTCAAGCCTCAAATTGCAATATTGAAGGATTCTATGGGCAAAATACTGAATGATGCAGGAAGCATCAAAAGAAGATGGAAGGAATACACAGTGTCACTGAACCAAAAACAATTGGTCACCATTCAAAAATTTCAAGAGATAGCATAGGATCAAGAACCAATGATATTGAAGGAAGAAGTCCAAGCTTCACTGAAGCAATTAGCAAAAAACAAGGCTCTAGGAATTGATGGGATACTCATTGAGATGTTTCAATAATGGATGCCCCATCTTCCTTCTGTGGAATGCCTGGTG
>NW_006922004.1:1868801-1882036 GCF_000298275.1 Orycteropus afer afer | reverse complement strand
AGGGTGATGTCTCACAGGCTGTGGAGGCAACAGTCCCAAGATAAGCAGGCCATATGGCAGGCCACTGGTTTAAGTTCAAAGAACCAGAGATCAGGTGATGATCAGCCAGATGCAGGATCTAAACTGAGCAAAAAGCCAGAGAGCTTTTTCAGAACATCCATCTGTATTGGAAGCAGGCCACAACCCTGAAGAAACTCCCTTACAACAGATTGGCTATTCATAGGAGATGTCATCATGGAAGTGATTACATTATATCAGATCTCATCATGGGGGATGACTACTTTAGTAGAAGCTAGTGTAACTAGTTACCTCTATAGTTATAATGCCTGAACATACATTACAGCATAACTACAGCATAATTGTCAAGCCACTGAGAGTCATGGCCCAGACATGTTGACACACAATCTTAACCATCACACCCCTTGTCTTAATTATCAAGTGCTACTAGAAATACTACAAGTGGATGGCTTTAACAAACAGGTTTATTTTCTCACAGTTTAGGAGGATAGAAGTCCAAATTTAGGATGCTGACTCTGAGAGAAGGCTTTCTCTCTCTTTTGGTTCAAGTGGAAGGTCCTGTCCCTTTTGAGTTTCTGCTCTTGGGTGATATTCACGTGCTTGGCATCTCTCTTTCTCTATCTCTGCTTCCTAGCTTGTTTGTTTAATCTCTTTTATATCTCAAAAGAGATTGATGCAAAATACACCCTACACTAATTTTGCCTCATTAACATATCAAAGCGCAACCTATTCCCAAATGAGATCATAACAACAAGCATAAAGGGTAGGAATTACAACACATAATTTTGGGGACACTATTCTGTCCATAACACCCCTTATGATTTGATGTCTGTACAAGATCTTTATGGATTGGCTGGGATATTTTTGTGCCCCTGGTCTTCCTTTTTCATATTCTACCCACTTATTTCATAACATAAACTTTGAATAGTCCTACTGTCCTTTCCTTGTACATTAGAGACTTGCTCTGGTTTCATTGTCTTTTGCTTGAACTCTGCCTCTGTTGGAGCTTGGAAGTGGGGATATATTGTTGTTGTTGTTGTTATGTGCTGCCGAGTCATCTCTGACTCATAGCGACCCCTCTTTGGGTTTCTGAGGTGGTATCTCTATGGATGTAGATTGCCCAGTCTTCCTTCCAGGGAGTGGCTGGTGGGTTTGAACCACCAACCTTCTGGTTAACAGTCAAGTGCCTTAGGCACTACACCACCAAATTTCCCAGTGGGGATATGATCTGAATGAATTTACTTAGCACCTGGTGTCTTGTTTTTAGATTATTTGGAGAATACCCCTGCTTCTCACATTTCCTTTTGCTTGGCCTTCTGACTTCCTTTTGGACTTTTACTTTAGACTCTTCTGTCTTTGTTCTCAATGTGCTATATGGCTAATACTTTAGTAGAAGCTAGTGTAACTAGTTACCTCTATAGTTACTAATCCCTGAACATGTTTAAGGGTGTTTTACAAGGAGCATCGTGGTATGGGACAATATTTGGACTCTTCAGATAGTTAAGGACTCCTCCCATCATGAGAGTTTTAAGATCTCTAGCATCATCACAGCATGGAGAATTTTTCTGCTGGACCAAAAGTGGGCAGAGAATAGACCTTTGGTTTTTTTTACATAGAATGTTCAGATTACATGAAAGACATGCATTTTTGTGTAAATCTGTTCACAGGTAAGAATCAATGGTAACTTTCATAATTTCTCCAAAAGAAAAAGCAGACATCTCAGAGCAGGTCAGATTGAAAGCAAGAAACACACCAAGGAGGGCACAAATCTGTCCAGCACAGAGCTTTTTCACTTAGTGTGTCATTACTAATTCAATGCAGTTAATTAGTATGCACAGTAAATTAGATGCCATTTTCAGCATCAAACATTGGTTCAGTCATTTTCAACAAATCCGTTGGTTGTCTTAGCAAAATATTTCCCTCTTGTCAGACTTGAAAAGATCAAAGATCAGTCTCATCACGTACACTTAGGACCCTATCCCACCCAGCAGCCTGTGAATCTTATCATTGATTACCCTGTTTCTCTTCTGTGCCTCTGACTCCTTGCCTTATCCTTATCTCTTCACCATCAGCATTTAAACACATCCTAGATATTTCTGTTTTAATAAATTTTCAATCACTTGCTAAATGATCTTTGAAGCCTGAGAGTAGTGCCCCTCATTTATAGCTACACCATTGGACAAAGCATATAGGAGTGACCTTAACCTGTTGTCTGCCACAAAAAAAAAAAAAAAACATAAATGACTGGAGGGGCTAGTTTTAATATTAACAATGTAAATATTTGGGACCATAATGCAATTCTAGAACTCAAAGGCCATCTGACTCTAAGAGACTGTCAAGGCTAATCCTACCCATCAAGCTCAATTGGAATAACATACTACACAAAACATTGTTACACCTTCTACTTTGGCGAGTAGTGACTGTGATCTTAAAAGCTTGCAAGCTGCCATCTGGGTGCAACGATGGGTCTCTCTGCGTCCAGAGCAAAGAAAATGAAGGAAACCAAAGATTCACGGAAACAATTAGTCCTAGCAACTGGTACACCATGCAATCCACAGCCTATATGACTATGAGACCAGAAGAACTAGATCATGACCACCTACTACTGTCAACCACGTGGAAGGAGATCTATGTAGGAGATCCTTGTTAGAGAGGGAGAACAATGTGGAACAAAACTCAAAATCATTTGGAGGAAAAAAAAGAATGGGGGAGGACCAGGTTTGCTGGTCCGATAGAGCCTGGTGGAACCACTGAGACTATGGCCCCTAGCTGCCCTTCAGGTCTGGAATTGAACCCATGCCTGTGGCTTCCAGCCAAACAATAGACAGGCATAGGAATTGAACATTTACCTGAGGTAGATACACTCCTTGGAGAGAACAATCATGGGAAAAAGAAGGGCTGTTTATGCACAGGGAGACAGCACAGGGGGCAGGAGTGCATGGAGGGATGGACACAAGGAAGAGGTAACTATCAAGAGGAAGTAGGAGGGGAGCTGTTGCATTGTGGTAAATTGTGGTCACTGTCATGAGACAAAGGGTATGTGAACTGCTGTATGAAAAGTGAATTTGCTCTGTAAATTTTCACCCAAATCACACACACACACAAAAGAAGACGAATCCTACCATGCCTTGATTTCTTAACTTCACTCACCCGCAGAAGTCTAAACCTCTGCAAACATTCACTGCTGCCTGAGATGCTTTTATGTTCTCTGCACATCCCCTAATCTGTCCCATTTCACAGTCTTTCCCTCTGACACCAAACTCTACCACTGTGCACCCAGGATTTTTTTCCTTATAACTAACCAAGTACCCCCCCCCCCATCCTCAAATATTTTTCTGCTCATTCTCTCTATTCCTGGTGTCTAATATAAATCTGGTTGATCTTTAAGGATATTGCTTCCCTGGTAGTCATTCAATTGGAGGCATTTTCTTTCTTTCATGCACCATATTCTTTAAAGCCAAGTGGTGGTGTAAGTATCTTTACTATTTCTCATTACTAATTCTGAACCATTACACTTCTCTTGTTCTTTCTTTCATTTGCAAAACCCCATGCTCATAACATCTGATTATGTCATGGTATCAGTCAGAGTCCCAGCAAGGAAACAGATGGTAGCATACTCAAAGTAGGAAAATTCAGAATGTTTTTTAAATGGAGTATTTACAAAGATACAAGTAGGGTACAGAAAAACCACACAGAATAGTGCAGGAACCTGGCACTAGTAACAGCAATCACTTCAAGAGAAGAAGTAAGGTGTGTTCACCAAAATTTAGAATGAGAGATTCACATAGGATTGGCTGTCTTGAGTCATCAGTGACTCAGCCAGAGGACACAGCCAGACTTAGGCAACGCTGTGATACGTGATACTGGAACTTGGGACTCTGAGTAATAAATACATGGATCTTCCTACCTTAAATCTCCCAAGGGACTCCTGACTTACTGAACTCTACTGTAAGTCTGAAGGTAAGAGTACCTCTTTAGATATTCCATATGGAATAACTAAAGATATTCTCAGGGGCACCGAGCAAGATGCAGAGCAGAGTGGATGGGCACATGGACATCATCAAATACCACTATTCTCTCCTCTCCTTCATTTCTGTTGTCTACTGACCTCCTGACTTCCTTTTTCATTGAAAGATTTCTTGCCACAGTTTTCCTCTTCTCCACAACTTTCTTCTTCTTCTTCTTCCTCTTCTTCTTCTTCTTCTTCTTCTTCTTCTTCTTCTTCTTCTTCTTCTTTTCTTCTTCTTCTTCTTTTTGATCCAGGTTAATGGCTATCTTGCCCCCTGCCACGTCCCCATTAAGTAGCACATGCCCTTGACCCTCCACATTTGACATTGTGTGCTCCTGCAAAGCTAATATCCCATTTCTTCCAGTTAGCACCAGTACTGTGCCACTTTTCTTCTTTTTCTCCTTCTTTGGTCTCTCTTCATCCTCCTTTGTTTCTTTTTTTCCTTCATCTTCTACCTCCTTTTAGTTTTTTTCTATCTTTCTTTAGCAGTCAAGAACCAGTGACCCTATGTAGCTATACTCACCACACCTGCTTCCCCACACACTGGGAAAGTGCCACCACTTACTCTAGCACCACTGGATCAATGAAAGATGGTGACCAACACCCCCCAAGACTGCCTTTGGCAGATTAGTATGAGCAGTGATGAGAAACTTGTGCCCAACCTCCCACTCACTACCAAATCCAACTAGAGGTGGATGGTGAGCACCCCAGTGATACCAAACTAGCAACCAGAGTAACACATCCACCCTGTTGTCTGAATGTATTAAAACAAAGCAAAACAAAAACTCAGAGCAAAGCAAACTAACATACAATTACCAAATCAACACAATAACACTATGGTGCCTCTATCAAACAACTGGTGTGATTTGACAATAGGTAACTTCAATTTGGGAGCTCTGGTGGCATAGTGCCTAAGGCATTAGACTGCTAACCAGAAGGCTAGTGGTTCAAACCCACTAGCCACTCCTCGGAAGGAAAATTGGGCAATCTACTACTTCCATAGAGATCCCATCTTGGAAACTAGAAGAGGGGTTGCTATGAGTCAAGTCAACTTGACAGCAGTGAGTTTGTTTAGTTTTTTTTTAACTTCAAATTAAAAAAAACAAACAGGAGAAGATGGCTCAAATAAATAAATAAAATGGAAGGCCAAATAATCTTCTGCAAGAAAAGCACTATTGGAACTACTTGAAAAGGATTCAAAAGAATTATATTTAGGTACTTTCAACAGATTGAGAGAAAGTTTGAAGACCACAGGAAAAATCAAGGAAAACTTTAGAAGAATTGGGGGAAAAAAAGAGAACAAATTGACAAAGTAATTGAAAAATTAGAAACCAGACAAAAACAGCAAATGGAAATCCAGAAGACTAATACTAAAATTTCAGAAAGCAATAATATATTTGAAGGGCAATGGACTAGAACTGAATCAATGGAAGACAGAATTAGAGAGACTGAAGACAAATCTCTTAATACTTACCTTTTGGAGGAATACTCAGAAAAAAAGTATTAAAAAGAGAAGAAAGCCTAAGCGTATATGAGACACCATGAAGAGGAATAACTTAACTGTGGTTGCCATCACAGAACAACAAAAAAGTAACAAAAAAAAAAAGACCAAAAACAGAGTTATTGGAAGAAAACTTCCCTAGTATGAAAGAAGAGAGGATACACATTTTCAAAAAGCTCAACAAACTCTAAATAGGATAGTCAAGAAAAAAAAAAAAAAAGACACCAAAACATGTCATAACCATACTTTCCAAAACCAGGGACAAAAAATAAATCCTGAAAGCAGTTTGGGGAAAAATGAAAAGGTACGTATAAAGGAGAACCAACAAAACTAAAGTCTGATTAATTGGTATAAACCATGCAGGCAAAAAGACAATGGGATAACATATATAAAACCTTGAAAGAAGAATACCAACCAAGAATTATGTATCCAGAAAAATTGTCACTCAAATAACATGATGAAATTAATACAATTTATAGCAATAAATGCACACATCAAAACACCTTAATGCAACATCTCCAACAATCAGAAAAATACAACATAAATAGCACACAGTCACCAGAAGGAAACAATAAAACTGTTGCACAACATAGAAAAGAATGGGATACTCCTAAACTCATTCCATGAAGCAAGTACAACCCTGACACAAAAACCAGGCAAAGACATTAGTAAAATGAAAATAATAGACCAATATACCTCATGAACATTGATGCAAACATTTTCAACAAAACCCTAGTGTTTCGTTGAATGGTGTTGCATTCATCATCAAAAAGAATGTTTCCAAATCTATCCTAAGTACAATGCTGTCATTGATAGGATAATATCCATAAACCTACAAGGAAAACCAGTTAAAGTCACTGTTATTCAAATTTATGCACCAACCACTAAAACCAAAGTTGAAGAAATTGAAAACATTTACCAACTTCGCCAGTCTGAAATGGACTGAACATGCAACCAAGATACACTGATTATTACTGGTGATTGGAATGTGAAAGCTGGAAATGAAGAAGCATCAGTAGTAGGAAAATAATAGCCTTGGTAAAGAACTGATGATGAAGATTGCATGAAATATTTTGCAAGGCTAAGGATTTATACATTGCAAATACCTTTTTTCAACAACACATATGGAAGCTATACACATGGACCTCACTAGATGAAATACTCAGGAATCAGATCAGTTACATCTGTGGAGAGAGGCCATGGAGAAGCTCAATATCTTCAGTCAAAACAGGACCAGGAGCTGACTGTGGAGCATACCATCAGTTGTTCACATGCAAGTTCAAATTGAAGATGAAGAAAATGAAAACAAGTCCACAAGAGCTAAAATATGACCTTGATTATATTTCACCTTAATTTAGGGACCATCTGAAGAATAAATTTAATACACTGAATGCCAGTGACTGAAGAACAGACAAGTTATGGGGTGACTTCAAGAACATCATCCAACAAGAAAGAAAAATGTCATTAAAAAGCCAGGAAAGGAAGAAAACACCAAAATCGATGTCAGAAGACTCAGAAACTTGCTCTTGGATAAAGAATACCTAAATTGAATGGAAAAAGTGATGAAATAAAAGAGCTGAACAGAAGATTTCAAAGGGCAGTTTCAGAAGACAAAGTAAAGTATTCTAATGAAATGTGCAAAGGCTTGGAGTTAGAAAACCAGAAGTGAAAAACATGCTTGGCAGTTCTCAAGCTGAAAGAACTGATGAAGAAATTCAAGCCTCAAGTTGTGATGTTGATGAACTCTATGGGCAAAATATTGAATGAGGCAGGAAGCATTAAAAGAAGATGGATAGAATACACACAGTCACTGTACCAAAAAGAATTGGTCGATATTTAATTATTTAAGCAGGTAACATATGATCAAGAACAAATGGTATTGAAGGAGGAAGTCCAAGCTATACTGAAGGAATTGGCAAAAAACAAGGCTCCTGGAATTGATAAAATATCTGTTGAGATGTTTCAACATACAGATGCAGCCCTGGAGGTGATTACTCATTTATACCAAGAAATTTGGAAGATAGCTATCTGACCAACTTATTGGAAGAGATTGATATTTGTACCCATTCCAAAGGAAGGTGATCCAAGAGAATGTGAAAATTATTTAACAATATCGTATGCCAGTAAAATTTTGCTGAAGATAATTCAAAAGCTACTGAAGCAGTATATTGACAGAGAACTTCCAGAAATTCAAGCTGGATTCAGAAGAAGATGTGGAATGAAGGAAATAATTGCTAATGCCAGATGGATCTTGACTGAAAGGAATGAATACGAGAAAGATGTTTACCTGGGTTTTGTTGACTATGCAGACATTCGACTGCATGGATCATCATAAAAACAAATTATGGATAACACTGCAAAGAATGGGGATTCTAGAACACTTCATTGTGCTCATGAGGAACCTGTCATTTGAACAAAACTACATGGTTTGAAATCAAGAAGGGAGTGTGTCAGGGTTGTACCCTTTCATCATACTTACTCAATTTGTATGCTGAACAAATAATCTGAGAAGCTGGACTATATGAAAAGGAATGTGGCATCAGGATTGAAGGAAGACTCATTAACAACCTGCAATATGCAGATGACACAACCTTTCTTGCTGAAAATGATGACTTGAAGCACTTACTGATGAAGATCAAAAACTACAGTCTTCAGTATGGATTACACCTCAACATAAAGAAAACAAAAGTCCTCACAACTGGACGAATGAGCAGCATTTATGAATGGAGAAAAGATTGAAGTTGTCTGGGATTTCATTTTACTTGGAACCACAATCAACAACCATGGAAACAGCAGTCAAGGAATCATTGTATTACACTGGCAAATGCGTTACAAAAGACCTTTTTAAAGTGTTAAGAAGCAAAGATATCACTTTGAAGACTAAGGTGCACCTAACCAAAGCCATGGTATTTGCAATCACCTCCTATGCATGTGAAAGCTGGACAATGAATTAGGAAGACTGAAGAAGAGTTGATGCCTTTGAATTGAGGTATTGGCACAAAAAATACTGAAAATACCGAGGATGGCCAGAAAAGCATGAACAATCTGTCCTGGAAGAAGCGTAGCGAGAATGCTCCCTAGAAGCGAGAATAGCCAGGCTTCATCTCACCTACTCTGATTATGTTGTCAGAAGGGACGAGTCCCTGGAGAATGATATTATGCTTGGTAAAGTAGAGGGTCAGAGAAAGAGGGAAAGACCCTCAATAAGATGGGTTAACACAATGGCTGCAACGATGGGCTCAAGCATAGCAAGGACTGTGAGGATGGCACAGGACCAGACAGTCTTTCTTTTTGTTGTACATAGGTTTGCTAGGAGTAGGAGCTGACTCCATGGCACATAACAACAAAAACAACAAGCTGTACAAGGTAGGAAGGGATAGGAAAGAAGGATGAAGGGAAATGGTGAACACAGAGAGGAAGTGAGAAGAGTGCTGATACTTTGTGGGAATTGCAATCACTGTTTGCAACAAACTGTGTATGAACTGTTGAATGACTAACCAATTTTCTATATAAACTTTCACCCAAATCACAATTTAGAAATAGAAAAAAAAAAAGAAGTAGTAGAATGATTTCCTTTCTCTCCTTCCTCCCAAAAATGTAGTTAACTGTGAGACCAAGGCTGCCAAAGTAGTCAACAAGACATTTCTTAAGTCTTGGAGGGTGGAGGGTGGGGTGGTATTTGTGGGGAATGAAAAACAAACAAACAAGCAAACAGAAACTTCAAAGCACCTATTCCATCATTTGGGCTCTGGGTCTCATCTATTTTAGCCTCCTTACACTATTTGATTAATTCCCATCCTCTGGCTTTATTTCTTTCTCTTACAGTAGGATTATTCCTATAGGAATGCATATAAACAATTTTCAGCATCTTCCTTCTGAAGGTACCCTCTCTGACTTCACAGTTCCTACTATCACTTCATTTCTCCCCTCACTTTTTCCATTTGGGCTTCTTAATTTCCACTCTCTCTCTTTTTTTTTTTTTTTTTTTTTCCCTCCCCAGTTAGCAGATTTTCCGGGCTTTTTTGCTGGAATCTTCTATTTCACTCAGGCTCTAACTTAAGGCACACTCTAGCTATCAATCCCGTAGTTTCCACTTTCCTTTAGAGATCTCATCCATTCTCTTAAATACCAACTATGTGCTAATAATATTTTTCCCTCTGTCTGCCTTCTGTGTCCTACACCATTCTTTTTTTTTTGGTGGCATGGAGGAGGAAGAAGAGAACATAAAACACAAGAAAATTAAAACAAGGGGAAAAATTGCAACTCCTACTTTCTGTGTACTTCCTGACATTAAGCCTTTCCCTACCTCAAAGGAAGGCTTCAACCACCTTCCTAGAGAGGACAGTTTGTACTCTTGATTGGTTAACTTACTGGTCTAGGACACAGAGGGCAGACACAAGTCTCATATACTGCCCTTTCTTCTTCCCACATTTATGGCAGATACATGGCAATTCTGTTTCCCACTTAATTGGAACATGACACCATAATACTGCCTCAAAGAGCTGTCAAAGGATTCACTTCCAATTTATGCTATATGGCACAGTAGATGAAACTAATTTGTTATTTTTGGGTAGATAATTTCCTAAATTTAATGGTCTATTTGCTAAAAAAAAAAAAAAAAAATTCTCCTTCTTCAATTGGGGAGCCCATTGGAATGATAAAACCCCTTTTAATGGTTTGAAAGGAGCTCTGGTAGTGTAGTGCCTAAAACACTTGACTGATAACCAGAAGGCTGGTGGTCCAAACCCACCAGCTACTCCTTGGAAGGAAGATTGGGCAATCTACTTCTGTACTGATACCGCCTCAGAAACCCAAAGAGGGGTTGCTATGAGTCAGATCTGACTTGACGGCACTTAACAACAACAATGGTTTGAAGCATCCCATGTAACATCTCCAACACCTACATCAATGCACTGCTCTTCTTATTTAGCTTTATAATATGATTCAACTCTAGATCTTTTTGAAGGCTTAAATTCACGATTTATTTATAATAATCTATAGCCTTTTTGTCACAAATGTAGTCAGTGATACCAACTCTTAATTTAGTTGTAGAATACTGGTCAGACTAGGAAGAAGGAAGAGGCTATCCAAGTCTCAAAGAATTGGCCAGGAAAGACCTTTTGAATAGCAGAGAAACACTGGCTGATACATTACTGGGCAACTTTATGAATAGCTGGGAGACATTGTCTGATACAGAGCCCCTTCTGATACAGAGCCCCTTAAGTCGGAAGGCACTCAAAATACTACTGGGAAAGAGCTGCCTCATAAGAGTAGAACCAACCTTAATGATATGGATAAAGTAATGCTTCTGGGACCTCCATTTGCTGACGTGGCATGACTTAAATTGAGGAGAAAAAGCTGCAAACATCCATTAATACTCAGAACATGGAATGTACAAAGTATGAATCTAGGAAAATTGGAAGTTGTCAAAAATGAAATGGAATGCATAAAGCTTGCTATATTAGGCATTAGGAGCTCTTATGGTGTAGTGCCTAAGGCATTTGACTGCTAACCAGAAGGCCAGTGGTTCAAACCCACCAGCCAGTCCTTGGAAGGAAGATTGGGCAATCTACTTCCGTAGTGATACTGCCTTGGAAACCCAAGGAGGGCTCACTATGAGTTGGATCCAACTCTGTGGTAGTGATTTTTTTTTTTTTTTAATCCTAGGTATTAGTGAGCTGAAATGGACACGTTTTCACCATTTTGAATCAGACAATCATATGCTCTACTATGCCAGGAACAACAATTTGAAGAGGAATGGTGTGGCATTCACCATAGTAAAGGATGCTTAAAGATCTGTCTTGAAGTACAATGCTATCAGTGATAGGATAATATCCATATGCTTACAAGGAAGACCAGTTAATACTACTATTATTCAACTTTACACAGCAACCACCAAAGCCAAAGATGACAAAATAGAAGATTTCACCAACTTCTGCAGTCTGAAATAGACCAAACATGCAATCAAGATGCATTAATTATTACTGGTGACTGGAATGTAAAAGTTAGAAACGAAGAATGACTGGTAATTGGAAAATTTGGCCTTGGTGACAGAAATAATGCTGGAGATCGCATGATAGAATTTTGCAAGACCAACTTATTCATTGCAAATACCCATTTTTCAGCAACAAAAGTGGTGGCTATACACATGGACTTCACCAGATGGAGTACACAGGAATCAGATTGACTACATCTGTGGTAATAGGTGGTGGAAAACTCAATATCTTCAGCCAAAACCAGTCCAGGAGCTGATTGTGGAACAGACCATCAACTGCTCATATTCAAGTTCACCTTCAAGTTGAAGACAATTAAAACAAGTCCACAAGAGCCAAAATATGATCTTGAATATATCCCTCCTGAATTTAGAGACCATCTAAAGAATAGATTTGATGCATTGAATACCAATGACCAAAAACCAAAGAATTGTGGGATGACATCAAGAACATCATCCATGAAGAAAGCAAGAGGTCATTAAAAAGATGAGAAAAGAAGAAAAGACCAAAATGGATGTCAGAAGAGACTCTGAAGCTTGCCCTTAAGTGAAGTAGCTGAAGCAAATGGAAGAAATGGCAAGATAAAAGAGCTGAACAGAAGATTTCAAAGAGCAACTTGAGCAGACATTATGACTGTGGTTCATCCTTGTCCTCTCAACTTCCTACAGGAGCATAGAAGTGTTTGGGAAGAAAAAGTAAAAAATAAAAAATAAAAAAATCTGACAACTAAGCAGGGCCTGATATAAAAGGCAATATTTACAAATTATTTAAATTTCTAATAAACCTCATATTGCCAATAAAAATTCAAAACTAATAGAAACGAATTGTAGTTTCAGTAAGCTTGAAGAGAAAAAAAAAAAAAAAAAAGGACTTTGGGATTTAAATTCCCATGGCATAGCTTCAAAAAGAGAGAATGCAAAATAAAACCACTGTTCAATCTTGGGAAGCTTATTTTTATATAGTGTCAAGCCAACAACTTCAAACTTCATAACATTTGGGCTCTACTCAGATCAGGCATTATAACATTTCCAGACATAACTCATTTGATTAAACATCTCAAATAGAGTAAATTGCTGTTATCTTTTATTATCAGATTTGCTTAAAGCCTGTTCTGATTGGTGTGTTCAAATTCTAGCCAAACTATATATTTTAAAAACTCAAAACACAATCTCCTTCATTTTAAAAAATGGTTATCCTCTACTCTTACACCTATTGTTCCATTACTTTGCTATCACTTAAAAAACATAGTTTTAGTCTTTAAATAACATTTTTAGGTTGTTAATTTAATTTATTCTTAGAAATTAATAGAAAAGGCAGATATATATGAAGAAATACTTTTTTAGAAGTCTATGACACCAGTTGAAGGATAACCACTTTTTATTATGGCATGGAGAGACCTTTTCTTACACACTTTAGACATGTTATGAGGTGGCATCAATTTCTGGAGAAAGACATCATGCTTGGAAAAGTAGAAGGTCAGTGAAAAAGGGGACAATAATGATAAGGAGCAGTGCTACCAGCACACCTGGGATGGACATATAACATGAGAAAGAAATAAACATTTGTTTTCTAAGCCACTGAAATTCTATGGTTGTTTATTACTTCAGTACAATCATATCTCTATGACTGAAGCAGAAGTTGGAACCAGAATTGGAGTACTGTTGTCACAAACAATCTAAAATATGTGGTTTTGATGCACGGGCTTGGCATTAGA
>NW_006922004.1:1853106-1862771 GCF_000298275.1 Orycteropus afer afer | reverse complement strand
GATTTTGAGTTTTGTTCCATATTTTTCTCTCATTCTATCTGATATCTCCTATTGTGATCCCCCTCAGAGTAGTCAGCAGTCGTAGAAGGCACCATCTAGTTCTGCTCCCATGGTCATGGACATTGGGGTTCAGGGGCCCATTAGTTCTCTGGACTAATTGTTTATTTACATCATTGATTTTCTTCACTCTTCTTGGCTAAAGAAAGGGAGAGAGATATAATTGCAGCTTAAATGATTGCTCACAATCTTTTAAGACCCCAGTCACTACTCAACAAATTAGGATATAGAACATTGTCTTTTAGGGCTGTGTGATACCAGTTAACTTTAGTATCCCCTGAGACCATGGTCCTGAGCCCCCAGGTATTTGGTTATATCTAAGAAGTTTTCGTAACTTTGCCCACTGTATGCTCTACTATATTCATGGGTATATTTGCAACACATATAAATACATATGTAAAAATATTCTTATAGGAACTCTGGTACCTAAGGTATTTGACTGCTAACCAGAAAGCTGGAGGTTCAAGCCCACCAGCCACTCCTTGGAAGGAATTAGGGCTACCTACTTCCATACAGATTTACCACCTCAGAAACCCACGGAGGGGTTGTTATGAGTAGAATTCACTTGATGGCAGTAGGTTTCCTTTGGTTTTGGTGGCTAATGATTGTGAGCATTTCTTCATGTATTTGTTAACTGCCTGAATGTCTTCTTCAGTGAAGTGTCTGTTCATGCTCTCTCCCAATATTTTAATTGAATTATTTGTTTTTTTGTTGTTGAAGTTTGAAGTTTTCTATAAATTTTAGAGACTAGTCCTTTGTTCACTATATGATTAGAATTTTTTTTTCCCAGTCTGTGGGTTCTTTTTTTACTCTTTTGGTGAAATTTTTTGATGCACATCAATGTTTAATATTTAGCAAGTCACAGTCGTCTAGTTTTCCTCTGCTGTTTGTGTATTTTTAACTATATTTAGTAGTATATTTATGCTATGTGTTAGGGTCCTTAGTTTCTATTTTTCTTTGATGCTATTTATAGTTTTAGGTTTTACATTTAGGTCTTTCATTCATCTTGAGTTAGTTGTATATAGTGAAAGACATGAACCCTGTCTCGTTTTTATGCAAATGAATAATCAAGTTTGTCAGCACCATTTGTTAAAAAACTTTCTCTTCCCTATTTAATGAGTTGTGGCCCTTTGTCAAAGATTAGCTGGCCAAAAGTGGATAGATTTACTTGTGCGTTCTCAATTCTGTTCCATTGGTCTATTTGTCTGTCATTGTACTGATACCAGGCTGTTTTGACTACAGTAATTATATAATAGGTTTTGAGATTAGAAGAGATGAAGCTTCCTACTTGTTCTTCTTTAGTATTTGCTTGTCCAGAATCTCTTTCCATATAAAGTTGTTGATGATTTTTTCCCTCTCTTTAAAGAATGATGATAAAATCTGGATCAAGTGTATATTTTATCTGTAGAACACTTTGGGTAGTATTGACATTTTCACAAAGATAAGTCTTTCTATCCATGACCATGGTATATTCTTCCATTATGTAGGTCTCTTTTGGTTTCTTGTAGTAGTGTTTTATAGTTTTCTTTGCATAGGTCTTTTGTGTCTCTAGTTAGAATTATTCCTAAGAACTTTATCTTTAGGGTGTTTGCTGGAAATGGTATTGTTTTCTTGATTACCTTTTCAGAGTTTTCTTTGTTAGTGTAGAAGAATACAACTGATTTTTGTATGTTGATCTTTTACCCTGCCACTGTGGTGAATCCTTCTATTTGTTCCAGTATTTTTGTTGTTGAGTTTCTAATATTTTCTATGTATATGATCATATCATCTCCAAACAGAGACAATTATACATCTTTCTTGACAATTTGGATGACTTTTATTTTATTTTCCTGCCTTTTTACTCTATCTAGGACTTCTAATACATTATGGAGTAGGTGACAAAGGACATTGTTGTCTTATTCCCATTAGCAAGGGGAATGTTTTTAGTCTCTCTTAATTGAGAGCTGGCAATTGATTTTATGTATATGCCCTTAATCATGTTGAGGAATTTTCCTTCTATTCTGATTTTGCAGAGTGTTTTTAGTAACAACAGCTGTTAGATTTTGCCAAATGTCTTTTCTGAATCATTTGATATGATCTTGTGTTGTTTTTCCTTTTTTTTTAATGTGGTGGATTATGTTGATTGTTTTTCTAATGTTGAACCATCCTTGCATAATCTGGTATGATTCTCCATTGACCGTGATGCATTATTTTTTGTCATATGTTGTTGGATTCTATTAGCTAGTGTTTTGGCTCTCTATTTCTGCTATAACAGAAATAATGCAAATGGATGACTTTAACAAACAGAGATTTATTCTCTTACAGTTTAGGAGGCTAGAGGTCTGAGTTCAAAGTGCCAGCTCCAGGGGCTGGGTGAAGGCCCTTAATCTTGGGCTTCAGCTCTGCCTCCTGTTTCAGACCCACTAGAGCTGGAGGAGGCTGGCGGTTCAAACCCACCAGCCACTCCTCGGAAGGAAGGTTGGGCAATCCTACTTCCATAGTGATAACTGCCTTGGAAACCCAAGGAGGGGTCTCTAGGAGTCGGGGCCGACTCGATGGCAAATAACAACAACAACAGAGCTGGAGGCTTTTTCTGACTCATTCAGCTGCTGACTGCTAAGGCAGATGAACCCAAGATCAACAAGTAAAATGACACAGTCCTAAGATTAGCAAGCAACACAGCAGACCACTAGTTCAAGTACAGAAACAGTCCCAAGATTAGCAGGCAACATGGCAGGCTGCTGATGGATAGGCCTAATGGAGGATCCAGATGTGCTAAGAAGCTCAAGATCTTTCTCAAAGTGTCTCTTTATATAATGGAAGCAGGGTACATCCCAAAGTCAACTAATTAGCAGCTCACAGCAGATTCCATCATGGGGTTGATTACACCATATTCAGTCTCATCATGGACAATAACTGTATCCAGATGTCCAGCCTCTGAAAAGCAGGCCTGGCCAAATTGACACACAACCTTAACTACCACAGCTAGGATTTTGTTGACAATTTTTGCATCAATGCTAATGAGGAATATTAGTACATACTTTTGTTTTTAATTATGTCTTTGTCTGGTTTTGGTATCAGGGTTATGCTTGCTTCATGCAATGAGTTCAGGAGTATTCTACGCTTTTCTGTGTTGTGGAACAATTTTACTAGAATCAGTGTCAGCTCTTTTCTGAAAATTTGGTGAAATTTTCCAGTGAAGTTTCTGGGTCAGGACTTTTTTTTTGTTTGGAGCTTTTTTTTTTTTTTTGTCTTTTTTAAAAAATAATCTGTTCAATTTCTTCTGTTGTCATAGGTATGTTCAAAGTTTCTACCTCAGATTTTTGTTTGTTTGGATAGGCAGTGTATTTCTAGAAATTTGTCCATTTCTTTTAGGTTTTCAAATTTTTAGAAGTACAGTCCAAAGTATTGTTATTATCCTTTTTATTTCAATAGTATGTGTTGTGACATCACCAATTAATTTCTTTTTCTTGCTATTTACATCTTCTTCTTTTATTTTGTTAAATTTGCCAGAAGTTTGTCAATTTTATTAATCCTTTCAAAGAATAAACTTCTAGTCTTGTTGATTCTGTCAATTGTTTTTGTTTTCCATTTTATTTATTTATGCTCAAATCTTTATTATTTCCTTTCTTCTGATGACTGTGTTGCCTTAGTGTAGGCTTTTTTGTTTGTTTGTTCTTTTTCTAATTGTTGGAGGTATTTGGTTAAGGTGTTTATTTTGGGTCTTTCTTCACTATTTATGTGTGTATTTATTGCTATAAATTGACCTGTAAGTACTGCTTTTCCTCTATCCCAAACATTTTGGTACGCTCTCTATTCAGTCTCATTTGATTCAGGGAATATTTTTTTAATTTAATTTTTTATTTCTTCTATTACCTAGTAATTTAAAGTAGGGTGTCATTCAGTTTCCATTGTTTTTTCCTTAATCTTCCTGTTCTTGATTTCTAATTTAATAGCATTGTGATCTGAGAAGATATTTTGTAGTATTATGACCTTTTTAAATTTGTTGAGACTTGTTTTATGCCTAACACATGGTCTATTTTGATGACTGTTCCATGTGGAATGGAAAAGAATGTATATTATGCTCTTGTTGGGTGAAGTGTTCTGTTTATATCTGTGAGATCTAGTTGGTTGACTGTGTAGTTCAGATTCTGTATCTTTATTGGGTTTCTTTCCAATTTTTCTGTCCTTCATTGAAAGTGGGGCATTATTAAATTCTCCTACCATTACTGAAGTTATCTCTTTCTCTTTTCAGTTCTGTTAAAAATTTGATTTATGTATTTTGAGGGTTTTTCACTGGGTGCATAAATACATATTATGGTTATGTCTTCTTATTGAATTGACTCTTTAATCATTATATAAGGTCCTACTTTTCTCTTTTGCTGTCTTTTTTGCTTTAAAATCATTTTATCAGAAATTAATATTGCCACTGTTGCTCATTTACTTGATATATGTTTTTCTGACCTTTGATTTTTATCTTATTTTTTGTCTTGTGTCTAAGTTGTGTCACTTGTAGACTGAATATGGATGGGTCATATTTTCTTACTCATTTTGTTACTCTCTGTGTCTTGACTGGTCTTTTAATCCATTTCCATTCAGTGTAATTATTGATAGGTATGAATTTACTGTTGTTATTTTGCTGTGGTTGTGTGTGTGTATGCATATGTATAATGCTGATTATTTTTTATTCAAAATATTTCTGTGCATTGAGTTCATTTTCTTTATGTATTTTTTATCATTTCCTTCATTTCTGTTGTTTTAGTGTTTAATGTAACTTTATGATCTTCTTTTTTATTTTAATGAGTTTTATTAATATTGTTTTAGTTTAACCTAATTTATTATTATCTTCTCAAGTATAAGACAGTCTGTTCTACCTTGATACTGTCTTATCTTCTTTTCCATTTGGCACTTCAGTAACTACATCATTTATTCCCTCTTTTTTACACACTGTACTTATCCTTGTTTACAAATTGAGATCTCTGGTTCCCTATTTTCAGTCTTGTAGGTTTATTTTATTTTTGGTAATTTTATATCTAGGTAAATTTCTGGATGATTTTTTTGTGTGTATGTATCTTAATCTCAGCTTGTTTTCTGCCTCTTTTGAGCCTCTCTCTGAAGGACTCCCTTTACTATTTCTTATAAGGTTAGTCTGGTTATTACAAATTCTCTTAATTTGTGTTTATCTGGGAATGCCCTAATTTCACTATTGAATTTGAGGAACAATTTTGCTGGATATATAATAGCTGATTGATATTTTTTTTTTCTTTCAATGTTTTATATATGTAATCCCAATGTCTTCTGCCTGTGTGGTTTCTGCTAATAAATCAGAGCTTAATATTTCTTTTTCTTAGTAACTAATGTTTAATTTTTTCCCTAGCTGCTTTCAGAATACTTTCTTTGCCTTAGATTTTGGCAAATTTGATTATGATATCTCTTGGTGATTTTCTTTTGGTGTATTTCCTATTTGGGTTTTGTTGAGCTTCTTGATGAATATTTTTTCAACTCTCATGATATTGGGAAAGTTTTCTTTGAATGTCTTTGGCAATTTTCTCAGTGATTATTTTGGTGTCTCCTGTTCTAGGACTCCATTAACATGTAAGTTTTTCTTCTTGATTATGTCCCATATAATTGTTAGGGGAGGGGACAGGAACAAAAAAAGGGGTGGAGGAAAGGGGAAACTTAAGAATAAAGAGAAAAAAGTAAAAAAAAAAATTAAAAGAAGAACAAATCAAAACAATGAATTTCAGCAATGTTTTGGCACAAGTACTAGCTGCCAAACATGGCTGTGACAGAAAAGTTGTGCTTGCTCCTCAGGAGCACAAATATGGAGTGTCAGAGACAGGTTGGGGGGACCCACTCGGAAAGAAAGAAAGAAAGAAGAAGAAGAAGAAGAAGAAGAAGAAGAAGAAGAAGAAGAAGGAGAAGGAGAAGGAGAAGGAGAAGAAGAAGAAGAAGAAGGAAAGAAAGAAAAAAAGGAAAAAGAAAAAGAAAGGACATACAAAATGAAGGGGTGGCAGATAGAAGTACTGATGAGAAAGGAAAAAAGAAAAAAAAGTGGTGTATGTGTCAGCCAGCAAACACAGCTGCAGCAGGAACATGAAGGTCACTCCCAGGAGTGCACCACTATACAGGCAAGGGTGGGCAAGTGCTGCTGATAATGCCTGGCGGAGGGATGGATACCCACTCTGTGGGATAATAAAGAAAAGGGAAAGGGAGAAGAGGAATGAAAAAGAAAAGAAAGAAGAGAAAAATAGTAGAAGGAAGGCGGAAGAACTAAGAAGGAGGAAAAAAGAAAAAAAAATAAACACAGTGCTGGTGAAAATGCTATTTGCCAAACATAGGTTTGTGAGACTGCAGCATTCACTCCATGGAAGTTAGTACATCCAACTGAGGAGAGGCGATGGCTTTTGCTGCTCACTTCATGGGTGGTGGGGGGAGGAGCTGTTGTTATGTGGATTCAAACAAAAAAAAAGGGGTGGAATGGGCAAGGGAAGAGGACAAAAAAGGAAAGGAAAGGAAAAAGAGAAGAAAAGGGATGAAGAGAGGAAGGAAGAGCTAAGAAGAAAGATAAAGAAAAAAAAAAGCACAGTATTGGCAGTAGGGGTGGGTTTGAGTGGCTATTGGGTGAGTGGGAGTTTGGAAGGATGCATGTCTGGTCACAGGGATGTTGTGCAAGATAAGGGGGGTGATCATACCTCTGTGGTCACTACTCACCAATATGGGTTCTGGTGCAGTCCTGGGCAAGTGGAGCTGGTTATCTGATTCCTACTCTGATCATAATGCTGCTTGCAACAATGCAAAATGGCTGCATTGTCCTGTTTGACAGTTTGCCACTCCTTGTTCATTGTTTTTACTCAGTCTCTTTCTAATATCAGTATTTGATTGTTATCCTTTCCATTGAAGATCTTGGTTTCATGACCGTCATCTGTATTCATTTCACTTGGTATCCTGAGTCTTTGTTGTAGAGGAACTGGAGAGTGTATCTGCCTAGTCCACCACCTAGTCCACCTGCCTCCTCCTCACTATAAAACATTCAAAAAGCCACAAAATCTCCCACATTTCTACCAGCAAGAAGCTAGCTGAGAAAGAGGCTCAGCCTTCAAGGAAAGCATATTTTCAAAGCTCCTTCAAGTTGTGGTCAGGATAATAATAGAAGAAAAGAGGACTTCTCCGAGAGTTTAGCCAAGGTCCAGAGATGACATTGAACTGGGAAACTAGTTCCTACGGTGTGGAGCAAATGCAACCTTAGAATATGAGTTCTCATAACATCTGTTTAGGAGGATTTGAAGTTGCTATTTCAAATTGCTTTTGATGCTTCTTGAACATTCTAAGAAGCATCAAAAGGAGGTAGAAGGAATATACAGAGTCACTGTACCAAAAAGAATTGGTCAATGCTTAACCATTTCAGGAGCTACCATATGATCAAGAACCAATAGTACTGAAAAAAGAAACACAAACTTCACTGAAGGTGTTGGTGAAAACAAGTCTCTAGGAGTTGACAGAATACCAGTTGAGATGTTCCAAGAAACAGATGCAACAGTGGAAGTGCTCTCTCATCTATGCCAAGACATTTGGCAGACAGCTACTTAACCAACTGACTGGAAGAGATCCATATTTGTGTGCATTCTGAAGGTGATCCAACAGAATGTGGAAATTACTGAACAATATCATCAATATAATTGTTGTTGTTAGGTGCTGTCCAGTCAGCTCTGACTCATAACAACCCTATGTATAACAAAACAAAACACTGCTTGGTCCTGTGCCTGCCCTATGATCCTTGCTATACCTGAGCCCATTGTTGCAGCCACTGTGTCAATCCATCTCTTTGAGGGCCTTCCCCTTTTTCACTGACCCTCCACTTTACCAAGCATGATATTCTTCTCCAGGGATTAATATCACACACAAGTAAAATTTTGCTGAAAATAATTCAAAAACAGTTGCAGCAATATATCAACAGGGAACCGGTAGAAATTCAAGCCAGGTGCAGAATAGGGCATGGAGCAAGGGGTATTGTTACTGATGGCAGATGGATCTTGGCTGAAAGAAAGCAAAGAATACCAGAAAGATGTTTACCTGTGTTTTATTGACTGTGCAAAAGGATTGAACTGTGTGTATTGTAACAAATCATGGATAACATTGCAATGCATGAGAATTCCCAAATGTTGATTGTGCTCATGAGGAATCTGTACATAAACCAAGAGACTGTCATTCAAACAGAACAAGGGGATACTGCATGGTTTAAAATAAGGAAATGTATGTGTCAGGGTTGTATCCTATCAACATGCTTATTCAATCTGCATGCTGAGCAAATAATCTAAGAAACTACACTATATGAAGAAGAAAGTGGCATCAGGACTTGTGGGAGACAATTACTAACTTTTGAAATGCAGATCACACAACCTTGCTTGCTGAAAGCAAAGAGGACTTGAAGCACTTATTGATGAAGATCAAAGACTACAGCCTTCAGTATTGATTTCACCTCAAAACAAAGAAAACAAAAATCTTCATAATTGGACCAATAAGCTACATCATGATAAACGGAGTCAACACCCATGGAAGCAGCAGTCAAGAAATCAGTTAACATTACACTGGGCAAATCTGCTGCAAAAAAGAGCTTATTAAAGTCTAAAAGATCAAAGATGTCACTTTGAAGATTAAAATGCATATGACCCAAGCCATAGTATTTTCACTTATCTCATATGTTTGTGAAAGATGGATAATGACTAAGGAAGACTAAAGAGGAATCAATGCATTTGAATTGTGGTGTTGTTGAAGAATATTGAATATACCATGGACTGCCAGAAAAACGAACAAGTCTGCCATGGAAGAATTTCAGCTGGAATGTTCTTTTGAAGTGAGGATGGTGAGACTTCATGTCTAGCACTTTGTTCATGTTATCAGGATGGGCCAGTCCCTGGAGAAGAATAGTGGGCTTGGTAAAGTAGAGGGTCTGCAAAAAAGAGGAAGACCCTTAATGAGATGGACTGATACATCGGCTGCAATAATGGATCCAAACACAGCAATGATTGTGAGGATGACACAGGACCAGGCAGTGTTTCATTCTGTTGGCACACTGGGTTGCTATGAGTTGGAACCAACTTGATAACCCTTCACAAAAACAAAGCAGTGACTTCTGTATGTCCCATACTTTTCCTATTTAAGCGTAAGATAGTGTGTTGGTATTATCCTTTCCCATTGTCTTTTGGTGTATGAGGGGCAGATACTCGTTTCCAAATCAGGAGGAGCCACATCTAAACCTGAGATAGAGATGATTGTGAATCACTCAGACATCCTGGATTTTGAGCAGAGACTGGATGGAACTTTTGGAATCTCCATTGGGGAGGAACTGAGTGTACTCTACATTAAGAAGGGCAAGGCAAACAAGTATTTGGTGTTCTGAAAGACAGGCCCTAAAAATTTATATTACTAGTTTCTGGTTTCCTATCCTATACTTCCCAATTCTGTGAAACTCAGGTGTGGTCATGAGATTTGCATTAGACAATGAAATGTAAGGACAAATGATGATTATCACTTCTAAGAAGAAGCTTTTAAAAGCTAATACATGCTTTTTCAGCTCTTTTTCCCCAGTCCACAGTTACTAGTTATGATTATGTTCTCATGTTCCACTG
>NW_006922004.1:1846106-1849861 GCF_000298275.1 Orycteropus afer afer | reverse complement strand
GAGGTACAGATCTTGTTTCATTTTTCTGAAAATGGATCTCCAGTTTGCCAGCACCATTTATTAAACAAACATTCTCTTCCCCATTTAATGGATTTCGGCCTTTTGTCAAAGATCAGCTGACCATAGGTCAGCTGTATTCCATTGGTCTATGTATCTATTGTTGCACCAATACTGGGCAGTTTTGACTACTGTGGCTGTATAATATGCTTTTAGATCCAGCAGTTTGAGACCTCCTATTTTGTTCTTCTTCTTCAATAGTGCTTTGCTTATCCAAGGTCTCTTTCCTTTCCATGTAAAGTTCGTGACTGGTTTTTCCATATCCTTAAAAAATGTTGATGGGATCTGGATTAAGATTGCATTGAATGTATAAATTACTTTGGATAGAATTGACACTTTCATAATGTTCAATCTTCCTATCCATGAGCATGGTATGTTCTTCCATTTATGTAGATCTCTTAAGGTTTCTTGAAGTATTTTTTTAATAGTTTTCTTTGAACAGGTCTTTTGTGTCCCTTGTAACATCTATGCCCACGTATTTTATTTTTTCAGTACCCAGTCTCTAAATTCAGGTGGGATATAATCAAGGTCATGTTTTGGCTCTCATGGATTTTTAAAATTCTTTTTTCAACTTCAACTTGAATTTGCACATAAGCAATTGATGGTCTGTTCCCCAGTCAGCTCCTGGCCTTGTTCTGACTGATCATATTGAGCTTGTCTATAACCTCTTTCCACAGATATAGTCAATTTGTTGCCTGTATATTCCATCTGATGAGGTCCATGTGTACAGGTACCATTTATGTTTTTGTAGAAAGTTATTTTCAGTGAATAAATCATTGGTCTTACAAAATTCTATAAGGTGGTCTCTGACATCATTTCTATCACTAAAGCCATATTTTCCAAGTACTGGTGCTTCTTTCTTTCCACTTTACCGTTCCAAACACTAGTAATTATCAAGACATCTTACTTGTATGCTTGTTCAATTTTAGACTGCAGATGTTGGTAAAAATCTTTAATTTATTCATCTTTGGCTCTAGTTGTTGGAGCATAAATTTGAATAATAGTATTAACTGGTCTTTTTCGTAGGTGTATGGATATTATCCTATCACTGGCAGCATTGTTCTTCATGGTAGATCTTGAAATGTTCTCTGTGATGATGAATTCCAATTCTCTTCAATATGTCATTTCTAGCATAGTAGACCATATGATTCTCTGATTTGAAATGGCCCAAAACAGTCCACTTCAGCTCACTAATGCCTAGGATATCAATCTGTATGCATTGCATTTCATTTTTGACAACTTCCAATTTTCCTAGATTCAAACTTCATATATTTCATGTTCCAATTATTAATGAATATTTGCAGCTGTTTCTTCTCATTTTGAGTCATGCCACATCAGCAAATGAAGGTCCTGAAAGCTTTACTTCATCCAGATCA
Organism: Orycteropus afer afer; assembly: GCF_000298275.1. Lineage (NCBI taxonomy): Eukaryota > Metazoa > Chordata > Mammalia > Tubulidentata > Orycteropodidae > Orycteropus > Orycteropus afer. The sequence goes on along the minus strand of NW_006922004.1, from coordinate 1,848,428 downwards.
TTAAGGTGGACTCTACTTTGAGCAGGCAGTTCTTCCCCAAACTTGAGTGCCTTCCAATTCAAAGGGCTCATCTTCTGACACTATTTCTGACAGTTTCAGGGTTATTCATAAAGTTTTCCAGTGATGTATCAGATAATGTTTAACTGATATTTATAAGGGCTTCAGTGACTGATTTTTTTTTCAGAAGTAGATGTCCCCATCCTTCTTCCCAATCTGTCGTAATCTGGAAGCTCTGCTGAAACTTATCTACCATGGGTGACCCTACTGGTATTTGAAACATTGGAGGCATAGCTTCCAGCATCATAGCAACATGTAAGCCCCCAAAATGTGACAAACTGACAGACAAGTGGTGGATCTTGGGTGAAAGAAAGACAATATACAATAAGGGGGATGCCTGTTTTATAGATTAATTGTTAAATTTAAAAAATGTGAAATTTATGTATTTATTTGGGTTGTGTCAAAATCACTCTGACATCAAAATAGCATGTAACCCACAGTTTCTGGATAATAATAGATGCTTAATAAATATTTTATCAGTACCATGTATTGCTAAAGGGACTAACAAATATGTCCTGGAAGAAGTGCAGTCAGAATGCTCCTTGGAAGCAAGAATGGCCAAACTTCATCTCACCTACTTTGGTCATGTTGTCAGGAAGAACCATTCACTGGCGAAGTTTATCATGCTTGGTAGAGGGTCAACAAAGAAGGGGAGGGCCCTCAAAGAGATAGATTGACAAAGTGGCTGCAATGATGGGCTCAGGTACAGCAAGGATTATGAGGTTGACATGGGACTGGGCAGTGTTTTGTTCTGCTGTTCGGGGTTGCTATGAATTGGAGACAACACAATGGCACTTAACACCACCAACAACAACAACAACAAATACTTCTGAATGATTAGGAAAAAAAAAAGGAGAGTGGAAGGGGATGAGGATGTAAATTGATAAATGTGATTTGAAGTTTATTGAGAGTAGGTAGTGATTAGGTAGGGTATGCAGGAGATTTCTGGATGAGGTAAATACTCTGTTTCTTTTCTTCTTCTTCCTTTTTTTAATTTTTTCATGATTATAGGGTTTGCTAGGGAAGCAACACATTACAATTCAGGTTCAGAAATTCTCAGGATACCATTCTTCAATCACAACAGCCTCCTCTTGGCCAAACCTCTAGGCGTGCCTCTCTTGATCCTTAGCCTCTCAGCCTGGCCTCTGCCCTGCCCTGGTAACACATATAAATCTCTTTTAGCTCTGCTGACATGTGCATCCCACTATGCCAGCAAGGCTTCTGCCCAAAGGCACTCAGCTTTCTTGCTCTGTGGGCCCTCAAGTCCACTGCTCTGTCTCATGCATGTCTCTCAGTTCTGCCGTGTTTCTGCAGTCTCTCTGCTATCATCTCAGCTGTTGTCTCAGCACAGTGATCTCCAGTCCAAAGATGCACTCTACTCTTGGTTCTTCTCTGCCTTGATGGCAGTGAGATCCCAGTGCTCTGTTTCTTGACTATGGTGATGGTTGTGAAAATTCATTGAATTTTGCCTGGTGATTTAGCCATATTTCCAAACATCTGTTATACCTCAAAAAGTTCACTTAAAAAATTAACCATAGAGAAAGCCCAAAAGTCAGTCTCAATACATCATATTCTCTGAGTACAACACATTTATGAGAGAATAGTAAAAAGGAGAAAATAATACAGTAATCAAAAACAGAATGATCATGAAGTTATAGAAGTTATAAAAAGTAGATAATTAAAAGACACAATTTATGAATTAGTGTGAAGAATATCTTAAAATGGAAATAAACTTTATGATGATTTAGTTTCACAGATAAATCTAATTTTAGATATGTACATGTAACATTGGGTTAACGAAGCATTTAATTCATGACTTATTATCTAATGTGCTCATTTTCTATAATTCCAGTGAGGCTGGAGGTCAGGGAATGAAAGTAACAAAAATGATTTATTGGTTTTGGAAACAGTATTTAAAAGGCAAATCTCATAGATTTTGTTTAGCCTATTTTGTGGAAGTACTTCAAACTTGTACCATATCCTTATATCCCTAAAGCCAGTGTTTTCAAAGAAAGGTCCACTAAAGTGCTTTTTGTAGGCAGCACTGTGACTTTTAGATTATTTTTAAAATATAATAAAAATGAATCTACAATTTAATTAGGGAAAAATAAGTTCAAATAGTTGTGTTTATATGTCTGCTCAGTTATGCCAAGAGATTTGGAAGACAGCTACCTGGCCAACTGACTGGAAGAGATCCATATTTGTGCCCATTCCAAAGAAAGGTGATCCCACAGAATGTGGAAATTATAGAACAATATCATTAAT
>NW_006922004.1:1837447-1845048 GCF_000298275.1 Orycteropus afer afer | reverse complement strand
GTGGCTGCGATGATGGGCTCAAGTATAGCAGGGATTGTGGGGCTGGTGCAGGATCGGGCAGTGTTTCGTTCTGTTGTGCATGGGGTCGCTATGAGTCGGAAACGACTCCACGGCACTTACCAACAACAACAAATATGTCTGCTCTAGCAAGTTACAGTTAGAGAAAGAAGGAGGGAGAGAGAAATTGAAAGAGAGAATCAACAAAAATTGACCAAAATTTTAAACTTTACTTATTAGCATCAAAGTTAAAATCTTCTAGAGGCTCAGAAACTGATTTTCTAATACTCCCAGAGGCTAGGCAAATTTCTAATGAATTGACTGGCTGACTGCCAGAGATAAAATCTACAGGCATGAGTGATTATAGATTAGCAAATATTGCATTAATAAATAGAACTATTAATCCTCAAACATATTAGTTGCAGACCAGCAGTCTAGTCAGCTTTCAGTTGAATGTCATTCAGTGCTGACTTTTGTATGTTTGTGATAAATATTCTGCATGTGCAGGAGATGACATACAATGAGTTGGAGAGATATGGTGCCTGAGAACACACTTTGATACAAAAAATTTTAACTTGTTCACTGATCAGCACTCAGTTTTTAAAGAATGATGAACAATTTATTTAGAATATCATCAGGCACATTATCTGAACTCTGTGGCTTATCTTTGGGACTAATTTTTGGAAATTAATTGGGAATCCCTACTTTACTTAAGTAGTTGTTTTGTTGATACCTGAACATCTTGATTGTACAGAAACCCTTTGAAAGCCAAATATTTATTGATCTTCAGAGATAGTAGTAAAAAGTACATTATCTTGGATAAAGTCTCTGCTGTAATGATATATGTAACATTGGGGGAGCTGTTTACCTAATGAAGCATCATTTTCTTCTGAATAAGTAACAAAAGTAGTAGTATTTATCCCATACCATAAAAAAACAAAACAAAACAGAACAACAAAAAACCTATTTCTGTCTCTTCTAACTCATAGTGTTGAAATTTTAAATGAAGTTATGCATGAAACCACACAGTACTGTGGTTGGCACTTAATAAACGCTCAATAAGATTTAGCTATCAACATTATTATCATCAAACAGGAGAGATTTAGGTTAGTTGTACAGTCTCTCCTTTGGGTTGTTTAAAACACATTCTCAAAATATTAGACATCAATATAGTTTCATTTAAGTATAAAAAAATTCTAAAATTAAATAAATCTTCTACCCCTTGCAGATATTTTCTATTAGTGTAATTTCACTGAATTGATTTTATGAAATGTATATTGTTACCTCAAGCATGACCACCTTCAGGAAGCCTTGCCTCTAATGTGAACTCTCCTACAAGATGTTGGATATTTACCAAATAATTATACTCAACAAAGTTTCATTGGAAGAACCCATCTTGGACCATAACTCTTCCTGGAGGCTCTCTCTGAGTCCATGCTGACTGTGAAAGTTGTACTCTCAAAGCTGGCTCCTTCTATCTGTTGATTCTATTAACTCCAATGGCATCAGAATATGCATAAGGTGTAGGACAAGAGGCACCAAGATGCATATGAAATTTGCAAGGGATTTGTCTTTTTGTTTATTTTTACTTTTTATTCCAATAGTATAAAATCTATTATCAGAGTTTAATACATTTTCAAAATGTGTTTGCACCCATGTAACCAGCAAAGACCAAGAAATAGGACATTACCAGCTCCTCAGATGCCTCTTTCTAACCACCACTTCCCCAAAGTAAGCTAACTTGTCTTCTAACAAGATCAGCACATTTTTTACATTTATATGAATGGAATTATAATGTATGCACTATTTGTGTCTGTATGGTTTTTTATTTAATGTGATTTGGGTGAAAGTTTACAGAGAAAATGGTTTTTCATTCAACAATCCATACATATCCTGTTTGTGACATTTACTGCAATCCCCACATTGTCACAATATCCTTCCCCCTTTCTTCCTGTGCCTATCCCTTTCCTTCATTCTTCTTTCCCATCCCTTCCAGGCTTTCTAGCTCTATCCTTGGGCACTGTTGTCCTCTTGATCTCGTATGCTGGATTATTGTAATGAGTGCATGCCTTCCTAATATTACTGTTCACCTCATAGCTCTGTCTATTCTTCCGCTGCCAGTTGAATCATGGGGGTTAGGTTCGGTTTCTAGTTTGAAGGGTAACTAATGGCATAGTCTTGGTGGTTCTACCAGTTTTCATCAGAGCAGTAAGCCTGGTCTTTTTTGTTGTTGTTGTTGTTATGATTTTGAGTTTTGTTTCTATCTGTGTCTGTTTTTTATTCTTTGAACAATGTTTGTGAAACTGATTTATATGTTCATGTATAGTTGTAGTTTTCCTTGTTATTGGTGAACACTACTATTCCAATGTGTGAATATGAACCAAAAAAAAAAAAGCCTCACAAACACTCATTGCCAAATATACTCATTCATTCTCTTCTTGATGGCCATTTACATAGTTCCCAGTTTTGTGCTATTACAAGTTCAATGGTTAAGAATGCTCCTGTCATTTCTTTTGGTGGATATATGAACATATTACTCCTGAGTAGATATATGGAAGTGGAGTAGTTCGGGTATGGTTATACCTACTTTCTACTTTTGATACTGCCCTACAGTTTTCCAAAGTAGTTGTTCCAATTTACACTTGATATTTTCTCTGTTTTTCATTTTCACATTTATTCACTATCATTTTAAGTATTTTATGGGGTTTATGATATTTCAATGTGTTTTTAATTTTCGTTTTCTCAATGAGCAATGATTTTGAGTCCCTTTTCAAGTGTGGACATTTAGTCCTTTTGTGTAGTGCCTGTTCAAGTTTTTTCCCCCATTTTTCTATTGAGTTGTCTATGTTTTCCTTATTTATTTGTAAACATTCTTTATGTGTTCTGGATACAAATCTTTTTTGAGTTATATGTATTGCATATAGCTTCTCCAACTCCTTGGTTTGCCTTTTCACTCTGTTAATGGTCAGTTGTTGAATAGAACTCTTAATATAATTATAAAAAGCCAAACCCACTGCCACTGAGTTGATTTTGATTCATAGGGACCATATAGGGCAGAGTTGAGCTGCCCAAGGGTTTCCAAGGCTGTAAATATTTACAGAAGCAGATTGCCTTATCTTTCTCCCATGGAGCAGCTGGTGAGTTTGAACTTCTGACGTTTTTTGGTTAGCAAAAAACTGCAAACATCCATTTAACTACTGTACCACCAGAGCTTCTTAATATAATTATAGCTTACATTTTTCCTTCATAGTTAATGCTTTCCTTGTCTTGTTTAGGAATAATTAACCTACACCAAGATAATAAAATGTTTTCCTGTATTGTATTTTATTCAGAAACCTTTATTATTTTACTTTTACTTTTGTATCCCATCTGAAATTGATGTTTGGTTTTGGTTTGAGGTAGCGATCGATCTATGTATTTTTATCAACAACTATATACAATTGACCCAGCAAAAATTATTGAAAACTTCATCTTCCTCTACTGCAGTAAAATGCCACCTTTTTCATAAATCAGGTAGTTATATAAGTGTGAGTATGCTTATGGACTCCCTAGCTTGTTCTAGTGGTCTATTTGCTGATCATGACACTAATATCACCTGGTGTTAAATCTTATGGTTTTTAATAAATTTTGATTTCTAGCAGATTCTTTTGACTATACTGGGTCCTTCGGAATTCCATATAAAATTGAAGATTTCCCATTCCTTAAAAAAATGCTTTTGGAATTTTGATAGGGAGTGCATTGAATCTGTAGATTGTTTTGAGTGGTTTTGTCTCCTCATAATATTAAATTATCCAATGTATGAACATAGGGTGTCATTCTATTTATTTAAATCTTCAGCAATGTTTTGTAGTTTCCAGTATACAAGTCTTTTATCTCCTTGGGAAAATTAAATACTATGTATTTTATTCTTTCAGATGTTAAGTTAAATGGAGTAGTTTTCTTAATATCTTTCTCAGATTGCTCACTGGCAGTGGATGAAAATAAAACTGATTTTATCATGTTGATCTTATACCTTGCAGCTTTGTTGAATTCACTTATTAGCTCTAGTATCTTTCTTCTGGATTATTTGAGATTTTCTACATATAGAATCCTGCTATATACAAATTGTTGTTGTTGTTGCTGTTGTTGTGTGCCATCGAGTCGGCCCCGACTCATAACGACCCCTCCTTGGGTTTCCTACGCAGTATCACTACAGAAGTAGATTGTCCCATCTTCCTTCCGAGGAGTGGCTGGTGGGTTTGAACCACCAGCCTTCTGGTTAGCAGTCAAGTGTCTGAGCCACTGTGCTACCAGAGCTCCTATATACAAATAGAGATAGTAATTCTTCACTTTCAGTTAAGATGACTTTTATTTCTTTTTCTCCTCTAATTACTCTGGCTAGAACTTCCAATCCATCACTTGTCTGTCAGTTTGTCATTACTATGGTGGCTTGTGTGTTGCTGTGAGGTTGGAGGCTATGCTACTAGTATTTCAAATACCAGCAGGGTCACCCATGGTAGACAGGTTCAGTGGAGTTTCCAGACTAAGACAGACTCAGAAGAAGGAAGAAGCCATCCACTTCCCAAAGAATTGGCCAGTGAAAAACTTATGAATAGTAGTGAAACACTCTCTGGTATATATGAATATCCCTGGAACATTGTCCAATGCAGTGCCAGAAGATGAGCCCCTCAGGTCGGAAGGCACTCAAAATACAAGTGAGGAAGAGCTGCCTCCTCAGAGTAGAGATGACCTTAGTGATGTGGATGGAGTGAAGCTTTCTAGACCTCCACTTGCTGATGTGGCACAGCTCAAAATGAGAAGAAACAACTGCAAACATCTATTAACAATCAGAACATGGGATATACGAGGTATGAATCTAGAAAAATTGAAAGTAGTCAAAATGAAATGAAATGCATAAAGATTGATATCATAGGCATTAGTGAGCTGAAATGGACTGGTTTGGGCTATTTTGAATCAGACAACCACTATGACCTGATCTGTCTGTTGAATCAGACAATCTGATCTACTATGCTGGAAATGACAAACAGAAGAGGAATGGCATGGCAGAAATCATCTCAGAGAATCTGTCAAGATCTATCCTGAAGTACAGTGCTGCCAGTGATAGGACATATCCACATGCATACAAGGAAGACCAGTTAATAGTGTTGTTGTTGTTGTTGTTATGTGCTGTCAAGTCAGACCTGACTCATAGCGACCCCTCCTTGGGTTTCCAAGGAGGTATCACTATGGAAGTAGATTGCCCAACCTTCCTTCCAAGGAGTGGCTGGTGGGTTTGAACCACCAGCCTTCTGGTAAGCAGCCAAGTGCCTCCTATTATTCAAATTTACACAGCAACCACCAAAGTCAAAGATGAGGAAATTGAAGATTTTTATCAACTTGTGCAGTCTGAAATTGACCAAACATGTGATCAAGATGTGTTAATTATCACTGGTGATTGGAATGCAAGAGTTTGAAATAAAGAATCACCAGAAGTTGGAAAATATAGCTTTGGTGATAGATGGCTGAAGACTGCATGATAGAATTTGCAAGACCAATGACTTATTTATTGAAAATACCTTTCTTTCAACAACATAAATGGCAGCTATATATGTGGACTTCGCTAGATGGAGTACACAGGAATCAGATAGACTACATCTGTGGCAAGAGGCGATGGAGAAGCTCGATATCTTCAGCCAAAACAAGGCCAGAAGCTGACTGGAACATACCATCAACTGCTTACATGCAAGTTCAAGTTCAAGCTGAAGACAATTAAAAGAAGTCCGTGAGAGCCAAAATATGACCTTGATTATGTTGTTGTTGTTGTTATGTGCCCTCGAGTCGGACCCGACTCATAGCGACCCCTCCTTGGGTTTCCAAGGCAATATCACTACAGAAGTAGATTGCCCCATCTTGCTTCCGAGGAGTGGCTGGTGGGTTTGAACCGCCAGCCTTCTGGTTAGCAGTCAAGCGTCTTAGGCACTATGCTACCAGAGGACCTTGATTATATCCCTCCTGAATTTAGAGACCATCGAAAGAATAGATTTGATGCGTTGAACACCAGTGCCTGAAAACCAGAGGAATTATGGAATGGCATATATTTGTATATATCTATGAAGAAAGCAAAAGGTCATTAAAAAGACAGGAAAGGAAGACCAAAATGGATGTCAGAAGAGACTCTGAAACTTGGCCTTGAATGGCTAAAGCAATGGAAGAAATGACAAGATAAAAGAGCTGAACAGAAGATTTCAAGGAGCATCTTGAGAAGACAAAGTCAATTATTACAGTAAAATGTACAAAGACCTGGAGTTGGAAAACCAAAAGGGAAGAACATGTTGAGCATTTCTCAAGCTGAAAGAACTGAAGAAAAAATTCAAGCTTTGAGTTGCAACCTTGAAAGATGCTATGGCCAAAATACTGACTGATGCAGGAAACATCAAAAGAAGATGGAAAGAATGCACAGAATCACTGTACCAAAAAGAATTGGTCAATGTTCATACATTTCAGGAGGTGGTGTATGATCAAGAACCAATGGTACTGAAGGAAAATTCAAAGGTGCACTGAAGGAACTGGTGAAAAACAAGCCTCCAGGAATTGATGAAATACCCAATGAGATGTTTCAACAAATGGATGCTGTGCTGAAGGCACTCATTCTTCTATGCCAAGATATTTGGAATATAGCTACCTGGCCAACTGATCATATTTGTCGGTCATATTTGTACCTATTCCATATTTGTACTTATTCCAAAGAAAGGTGATTCCACAAAATGTGGAAATTATCATATGCAAGTAAAATCTTGCTGAAAATAATTCAAATATAGTTGCAGCAGTATATTGACAGAGAACTTCCAGAAATGCAAGCTGGATTCATAAGGGGGAGTGGAAGGAAGGATATCATTGCTGATGTCAGACGGATCTTGGCTGAAAGCAAAGAATGCCAGAAAGATGTTTACTTGTGTTTTATTGACCATGCAATTGTGTGGATCATAACAAATTATGGATAACATTGAGAAGAATGGAAATTCCAGAACACTGAATTGTGCTCATCAGAAAATTGTACATAGATCAGGAGTCTGTCATTTGAACAGAACAAGAGGATACTGCATGGTTTAAATTCAGGAAGGGAGTGCATTAGGGTTGTATCCTTTAACCATTCTTATTCAATACTTATGCTGAGCAAATAATCTGAGAAGATGGATTATATGAAGAAGAGCATGATATCAGGATTGGAGGAAGAGTCATTAAGAACCTGCAATATGCAGATGACACAACTTTGCTTGCTGAAAGTGAGGATGACTTGAAGCACTTACTGATGAATATTAAAGACTGCAGTCTGCAGTATAGATTTCATCTCAACATAAAGAAAAGGAAAATCCTTACAACTGGACCAGTAAGCAGCATCACCAAAAACGGAGAAAAGATTGAAGTTATCAAAGATTTCATATTACTTGTTTCCACAATCAACACCAATGAAAGCAACAGTCAAGACATCAGACAACATATTGCAGTGGGAAAATCTGCTGCAAAAGACCTCTTTAAAGTGCTGAAGAGCAAAGATGTCTCTTTGAAGACTAAGGTGCACCTAACCCAAGCCATGGTATTTTCAATTGCCTCATATGCATGTGAAA
>NW_006922004.1:1806303-1836727 GCF_000298275.1 Orycteropus afer afer | reverse complement strand
TTCCCAGGATGTCCCTGGATATCCTGGAAGCAGGCCACACCCCTAGGGAAACTCCCCTTGGGCAGATTGGCCACTCAGAACACAGTCATCCGATCCCATCATGGGAACAACCACACAGAACTGGGGTCCAGCCAAGTTGACACACAGCTCCAACTATCACAGTTGCTATGAGTTGGAGCCAACTGGGGGGCACCTAACAACAACAACGACGATGATGATGATGAGGGTGACAGAACTTCTAATACAATGTTGAATAGCAGAGGTGAAAACAGGCATCCTTGTCTTGTTTCAGATCTTAGGAGGAAAGCTTTTAGTCAAATTTATGGTCTACACTACAGAATGTTCCATGTGTGCTTGAGCAGAATGTATACTCTGCTGTTGTGTGGGGTAGTCTGTATGCATTTGTTAGTTTTGGTTGGTTTATAATGTTTTTCAGGTCTTCTATGTCCTAACTAAAAGGAGCTCTGGTAATGAAGTGTCTAAGGTATTTGACTGATGATCAGAAAGCTGGCAGTTCAAACTCACCAGCTACTATGCAGAAGGAAGACTGGACAATCTACTTCCATAAAGATTTACTCCCTTAGAAACCCAAATGTGGTAGCTATGAGTGGGAATCAACTCGAGGGCAGTGAGTTGGTTTTTTTAGTTTTTATTTCCTGACTGATCTTCTTTCTTGTTGTTCTATTTATTATTGAAAGTTTTTGTTTTTCTTTCTTTTTTTTCCCACCACCTGGAGATTTCTGGCAAAATACTAATTAAGCACAAACTACAGTGAGCACACATAACAAATATAGTCTTTGCAAAAAAAAAAAAAGTTCAGAAAAGTAGCTGTAAACAAACCAACAGACTTTGATTAAAGACAAGAAATTTAAACACCAAATAACAAACAAATGAAAATCTCCAGGAAACTGCAAACCTTGGGAAAGAGGGAGAATATTATGGGCCTGGAATTGTCAAAACAATGCTGAAAAAGAATAATATTAGGAGACTCACACTTCCTGATTTCAAAACTTTTTATAAAACTACAGTAATCAAAACAGGTTGGTAGTGACATAAAGCTTGGCATATAGAGCAATGGAATAGAATCAAAATAAAATAATAATAATAATAATATAATTATTTCTTCATTCAATTCTGTCGATTTTTGCTTCCTATACATCTTGGGGCCTCTGTTCATATATGTTTATTATTTTTTCTTCTTGATGAATTGACTTTATCAATACATAATGTTCTTCTTTATCCCTTGTAAAGACTCTTGGCTTAAGACTTAACTTATTTTGTCTGTTGTGACTACAGCCACCCTGGCTGGCTTTTACTTAGAATTTTCATGCAATATTGCTCCTGTCCTTTCACTTCAACCTCTTTCTGTCTCTGGATCTATCGTGTCTCCTGTACACACTATCTAGTTGGAGAATTTAAAAAAAACAAAACAAAACTTTTTTAATCCATTCTGCCATTCTCTGCCTTTTGATTAGAGAGTTTAGGTCATTTACATGTAAAGTGATTGCTGATAAGACAGAATTCTGCCATTTGGCTTTTTAAAATTTTTTCTGGTGTCTTATCTTTTTTGTTCCTTATTTCTTCCATTACTGGCTTTTCTGTGTGTTGATTTTTTTTTCCATACTAAATCATTTTGATTCCATTATTTCCTTTTGTATATATTTTTTAGGTATTTTCTCTGTGTTTATCACAAGAATTACACTAAACATCCTAAATTTATAACAATGTAATTTGAGTTCATACCCACTTATTTTCAATGAGATATAAAAAGTCTGTTCCTATACATTTGTATCTTCTCTTTATATTGTTTTCACAAATTTCATCATATATTTTGTGCCCAATATGATAAATTTATAATAATTTTCATGTATTTGTGTTTTAAATCATGTGAGACCTAAAAATTTTTGGTTTACAAACCAGAAATTCACCAATCATTATTTTTATGTAAATCTGTGCAGTTACTTTTACCAGAGATCTTTATTTCTTCATATGACTTTGAGGTACTTTCTAGTGTCTTTTCATTTCAATTTGAAGGACTCCCTTTAATGTCTCTTGTATGTCATGTCTAGTGGTAATAATTTTCCTAAGCATTTGTTTATCTAGGAATATTTTAATTTATCCCTCATTTTTGACAGATTTAAAGTTCTTGGAATATAAGCCCTCCCCCTTTCTTTCAGGACTTTAAATGTCATCCCACTGCCTTCTAGCCACCATGGTTTCTGATGAGAAATTGGCTGTTAATCTTACTGAGAATCCTTTGTCAGTGTGATGAATTGCTTCCCTCTTGCTGCTTTCAAAATTTTTCTTTATCTTTGGCTTTTGGAGTTGAATATAATGTATCTCATCTTGAATGTGTCTCTCTTTGGGATTATCCTGTTTGGAGTTAATTGAGCTTCTAGAATGTGTAGGGAAATTTTTTGTTTGTTTGTTTGTTTATAAAATTTGGGAAGTTTTCAGCCATTATTTTTTTCAAATATTCTTTCTGACCCTTTTCCTTTCTCTTCTCCTTATAACACTCCTACAACGTGTGTGTTTGTCAGCTTGAGGGTGTCCCCCAGATCCCTTAGCTTCTGCTCACTTTTCTTCATTCTTTTTTCTTTCTTTTTATTTCTCAGACTAGATAATTCCAATTCTTCCATCTCCAAGTTTGCTGATTCTTTCTTTTGTCTGCTAAAATCTGCTGTTAGAGATCTTTAGTAAAATTTTAATTTATGTTAACCTCTGGAATTTCAGTTTGGTTCATTTTGATAATTTCTATCTTGTTAGTGATATTCTAATTTTTTTCCCACACATTTCTTATCTGGTTTCTTTTAGTTCTTTTTGTGTATTTTCCTTTATCTTTTGAGTATACTTAACACAACTGTTTTCAAGTCTTTGTGTAGCAAGTTCAATGTTTCGACTGCCTCAGAATCGTTTCTGCTGTTTTATTTTGTTCCTTTTAATGGCCCTTTCTTTTTTCTCTCTTTCTTTTTAAATTATATATATATATTTAATTTTTTAAATGAAAAATGGACATTTGACTGTGGTAATAGGAAATGGAAATGGAATTTTTTACTTCCCCAGGGTTTGCTGTTTGCTTGTTTGTTTTTTAGTGGAGATTGTAGTAGTTTGCTAGTTTAGTAATTTTTCAAACTAATTTTTTTTCAAAGATGGCATTCTTTGTTGTATATGGTTACTAAAATCTCTATTCCTTTAGGTTTTATTCAGCTAGTGTTTTGACAGAGATGTCATTGAATGCCATGAGCAAAAAAAGAAAGGAAAAAAAGCAATCTAAAAGCAAAAAGTCAACAACAAAAACAAACAAACAAACAAAAACCCAACAAACACCACCTCTCCATATTTGCAGATTAGCTTTGTGTGGGAACACTTCTTCAACACTTAGCTAGTATTACACTGATCCTGAGAGATGAGCCTGAAGATGAAGCTTAGGATCTTTTCAGGTCTTTTCTGAGCAAGTGTCTTGCACTGGTGCAGTGCAGTAAATTAGTTAATATGGTCCCTTTGACCACAGTCCTCCATTTTGTAGTGTATTGTAAATCCTAACCTCTATGCCTGTGGTTATGGTCCCATTTTGGAGTGAGTTGTCCAATATGTTAATGAGGCTGCATTAGGGCAGGATATATATTGACTCATCACTTTTCTAGGGGTGTGACTCAAGTAACTACCCTTATTTACCTTGAGGGTATTGTCTGCATCCAATATTTCACAGCTCTGGCAAAGTTATCTCTCTTGTTCTGGATCCTGCATATGGTTCATCACCACCTGACCTCTGATTCTTGGGATTTAAGACAACAGCCGATCATCTGACCTGATTAACAAGACTTCTGCATCCTTGTGACCCAGCAACCTCTCCCTCTGACATGCCAATTTAGGTTCATCATCTCCTGCAACCAGTGAGTGAGGAGAATCCTACAAACTGATGCCTAACTCACAGATTTGGTATTTGCCAGCCTCCATAACTGTGTGAACCATTTCCTTGGTGGTTTGTTAGTTCTGGGAGATGTTGCAATGGATTACAGATCCCTATGACAGGAGGGAGAGGACTGAGGGCAGAAGGAGTAGTTGATGTTAGACATGATGGAGTGGTACAGCAGTTTGGAATAGTTGAACATTTGAGACATATTTAAGCTCCAACTCACAGGGACCAGCCTGGTGCTGAGCCTTCTAAAAGAAGTTATTCTTGAAACTGGGCATACATATGGATTTCTAAATTCCCCCTATATACAGGTGCTTTTGAATGCTTTAATTTTTCAAAGAAATGTTTTCCTAGATTTTCTTTCCAAGCCTTAAGCTATCTTTTATATGTCTCAAGCATAGTCAATTGTCCCAGGTGACTCTGGGTTGGTCATTTGCCTTACAATATTTTCAAGCAATGTCTGCTGCTTTTATGACCTGAATGAGTTCCAACATAGACCAGAAATTAGGGTCTTGTGGCACTCCTTAGTCACTAGACAGGTTAGAACAGAGATATGCAGTGATTTTTGAATAAGGTTTGCTCTGTTTCCTTTGAAAGCAAAGAATGAAGTACCATGCTGGGAATGCAATTTACTTCTTCAAGACAGCTGAGTTGGGGAGATAGTGGGTCATGGCAAGTAAGAACAAAAACAAAAGCAAAAAAGAGCCATAAAGCTTTCTTATCATTTTTTAAATTGTGGTAAATGTGTTTGTAACAAAACGTTTGCCATTTCAACATTCTTCATCCATTCAATTTAGTCACATTAATTGTATTCATCATGTTTTTTAACCATCCATTTACAACTTTTCCAATCAACCTTAACAGAGAAGCTCAGTGTCTCTAAGTAGTGAGTTCCCTTATCTCTCTCTCTCCTGACTACTCTTGGTGACTACAGATAATCTTAGACCTGTGTATATTTGCCTATTCTAGCTATTTCAGATAAGTAGAATCATACAATATTTGTCCTTTTATGACTGAGCTATTTCACTCAGCATTATGTTAGTTGCCTTTTTTTCTTCTTGATTCAGAGTGCTTAATTGGTGTAAACATTTGGCTGTTTTCCAGAGTTCTGACAAAGTTGATTCTGAGAGTTTATGCTTGTTTTGTGATATTTCTGCGGGAGGATATATGCCACCATCTTGCCAACATCACTTCTAAATATGTTTTATTTATAGTATATGTTCACAACTTTTAAAATATTTTCATATAGTGCCAAGTTCTCCAGATTTCTTATCACCAATGTTATTGCTTGTGTCCTTCCAATATTGTATTGGAAAAGAAAACCAAAAACCAAACTTACTGCCATCATATCAATTCCAACTGATAGCAACCCCTTTGGGTTCCCAAGGTTGTAAGTCTTTATGGAAGCAGATTGCCTCATCGGTCTTCCACAAATGGCTGGTGGGTTTGAACGACTGACCTTTTGCTTAGCAGCTGAATGCCTTAACCACTACACCACCAGAACTCCTTGTATTGGAAAAGATGAAAGAAAAACATCCTAAGATAAGAGGAAGTGCAAGACATCACTGAGTAGCTTTTTTTATGAGTAAGGACTGTAGAATCTGGTGCATATTATGCAGAGTAGCTTATATTTGGGTTAAATATTCCACCAATATCAATGGCAAAAGTTAGACAAAATCCAAGTACACAACCAGAACAAATGAAGGCACTGGAGATCCATCAGAGCAGGCAGGACTGAAAGGAGTACATTCTTGAAAGAATCCTGTCCATATTTACATAGATTTTCCCAGAGAACATTTTCTAGTTTCAGGTTCTATGAGTAAGTATAGTCCAAGCAAAAAGATAAAATGGAAAAATATAAATTACTGTGTAACTGCTAAAGAAATTGAATCCAAATAAACCTTTCCACAAAGAAAAGTAAATTTTTCCCAGTCACTTAAAAGAGAAATAATACTAATCTCACACAAATTCTTCCAGAGAAGAGAAAAAGATGGGCCATTTTCCAATCTATTTTAAGAGGTTAGCTAACCTGATATAATAAAATTAATAATTGAAAGATGGTACTTTATTGGAGTTAAGAATTTCTGATAATTAAATTACACCTTTAGTAATTTGAAAAGACAAGCCACACACAGGGAGAAAGCATTTTCAATACATATACTTAATAAAAGTTGTGTACCCATTATATAAAAATTCCTACAAATCAATAAGAAAACCCAATAGAAAAATAGTTAAAAGACATGAATAGACACCTCAAAGAAGATATTATTACCATAGCTAATAAGCATATTAAAAAGTAATTAACATAATTATTTATCAGAGAAATACAAAATAAAACCACAGTGAAATATCACTACACATTCATCAGAATACCTAAAACAAAAGAGATTGAAAATATCACCTGTTCTGAACCCAACCCCAAGGATCAACTTTCAGCCAAACAATAGACAAGCCTATAAAGTGAATAATAACACCAGGGATAAATGTATTCCTCAGTACAATCAACCACACAAGAGTTCAACAAAGCTCAGAAGACAGGAAGGGGCAGGACAGAAGGATGAATGGAAACAGAACCCAGGGAGGAAAGAGAAAAGTGCTGTTAACACTGTGGGGGTTTCAACCAATATCATAAAACAAAATGTGTATAAATTGTTGAATGGAAAACTAATTTGCTCTGTAAACTTTCACCCAAACTACTATAAAAGATAAATGAATAAATAAAGACCTTGGACCTATCATCTGAAAAACAAAAGAAAATGTCAAGTGTTGATGAAGATGTGGAGGAGCTGAACTCATGGTCTCTGCTGCTGGTGAAAGTGTAAATTTTTACAATCATTTTGAAAAACTGTTTTGTAATACTTAGTAAAGCTGAATATATGGCTACCCTATAATCTAGGAATTTACCCAATGAAAATGGGTTATTATTTTTATAAAAGATGTATATAAGGATTTTCATAATCCCAAACTGGAAACTACCCTAAAGTCCATAAATAATAGGATGGTTAAACAAATTGTGACAAATTGTGAAATAGGCAGGAGTGGAATAAAACACAGCAGCAAAAAGGGTGAACACTGCTCCATGTAGCAACATGGATTATTCTCCATGTTGAGCAGATGATGCCATACACAAAGAGTACATTTATGATTCCATTTGTATGAATCTCAAGCCAACATAATCCATGGTGAAAGAAATAAGGAAAGTAGTTCTTTGAGTTGGGTGTGCAAGCAAATTGACTGAGAAGGTACAGAGAAGAGGCTTGTAGAATACTACAAATCATCTATATTTTTGTGTTGGTTGCCCAAAGGTAAACACATGTAAAAGGCATTGAGTATGCTTTTCTGTTTGTGTATTATAACTTAATTTTTAAAAAAGAAAGATAAGGATACTAATCATATGTAATCCCAGAGAATATGGGGTTAAAAAAATTAACCAAACATTTTTAGACCCAAATGCTGCTATTACATAGAGATTCCAATTCATGGTTTTCCAATTTTAATATTCCCCTCCATATGGTGCTTCCCAAATCCAGATAAACCAGAAACCAAACTCACTGCCATCGAGTTGACTCAACTCATAGTGACCAAATTAAAAGGCCCTTGTTGGCTCAGATCTTCTCCTCCAGTTGTTGTTGTTGTTAGGTGCCATGGAGTTGGCTCTGACTCATAGCAACCCTATGTACAACAGAACAAAAAACTGCTTGGTCTGCTATTCTCCTCCAGACTCCCTCCAATTGTAGATTCCTTGGGCCATAGAAGAATTCTTCCACCATGGCTTGTCCACTCCATTTCTTCAGATGTTTCATTCTGGAGCTTTCCCCCAGTGTTATCCAAAGTTATAAGCCAGCTCAGATCATCCATTTGCTTCCCAGACTCACATAACTCATGACTGACAGACTCCAAGCAAGATAGCATAGAAGGAATAAGGGCTATGATGTAAGTCCACCTGGATGAGATTCTGGCCATACCACTCACTGGTTGGGATTCTTTTGGTATTCTTTTCAACATGGTTGAAACCCAGTGTCTTCAATTATATATTGGCCTTCTGTGTAGTTGTTGAGAAGTTTCACAGGGAATTAACTTACACTCAGCAGCATGCCTGTCATGTCCTAAATGGTCAATAAATAAACTACCTAATATTGTGATGTGGACTTGAAAAATAAGTAATTAAAGATAAAGATATGGACTAAGTGGGTTTAAATGGGCTTGTATCTCAAGGACTATTTTGTACTCCATGTTGCACAGATCACCCCACCCTCCAGATTAAAAATAAGGTCATAACCACAGCCAGCCACTCTCTAACAATGATTGGATTTTTCCCAGGTGATACCTTAGCAAAATCCTCTTGGTGCTACTTACATAATTCTTTTTCATCTATCTTGGCACTGATTAAAAGACAGGAATCAGGAACCAAGACTATGCTGTATTTTCTCCTGAAAGGTGACTTCATTTTTCCTGATTTTGTGTTATACTCTGTAACATATGCCCCAAATCAGTACTTACTGGCTGTGTACCACTTACCACCTGTAGGACACTGAACAAGTTATTTAACTTCTCAGTGTCTCAACTTCCTCATTTGTGAAATGGAGATTACAAAAATGTATACCTCATAGAGTTGTGAAAACAATAGATAAAATAAACCCTCAATAAACCTAAACCTATCTATCTATAATCAGTCTATTCATGTATCTATATATCTATCTTCATCACCATCATTATTATTAACACATCTTGTGGTAGACACTAATGTCTGCCTTGCAGTTTCTTCTTCATTAGCTCCACAGACCTATTACCCATCCTTCTCTTTTCTGTTCTATAGCCTTAAGTCTGATCCCAAAGATCATATCACATAGGCTCCTGTGTCCTTTGGCAATGGGAAGCAACAGCTAGAGAACAGAGGGCAGGGGAAGAGTCAGTATATTTCTTCCCCATACCTTCTCTGCTCTTCCACTTTCATCCTAGAAGTGGCTTCTTCCCCCACCACTTATAAATCCTGATGTCAGTTTGTTCTTCCATGATTCTAACTCTCCCAGCAATGCAGTAATGTTAATTGTGTCATCCTTTTGCCCCATCAACAGAAAAATGGTAATGGTTTGTCATTGTTTCTGGTTTGGGGAGACCTCAACATCTCTTGTTAGTTCCCCTAACCCTACTTATGTTATTATAACCTTTTAAATAAATTCTCTTTGGTTAAGTCCTTTTTACTGGCCCTAATACCCAGGATCCTGACTTCTTACTGAGATTTTTATGAAAATAGAGTTAAATAGCAACAACAAACTACACATTAGTCTGTAGAAAATGAACTGTATTCAATGTATATTTTAAGCTTTAGTTTATTAAAAAATTACTATTCCCTCTGAATCTGAGTGTTCTTTAATCAAGCTTATGACTGCTAACCGGAAAGCTGGCAGTTCAGACCCACCAGCTACTCCTTGGAAGAAGGATTGAGCAATCTACTTCCAGAGAGATAACCTCAGAAACTCAAGGAAGGGTCACTATGAGTCAGAATCAACTTGATGGCAGTGAGGATTTTTTTTTTTTTTTTTTAATGTGTCTGAATACTGCATTTTCTAAAGATGACTTACTTCTCACAAGTCTCCTTGGTCCAGGAGGTACATGGACAACAAGGCCAAGCTAGCACATCCAGTTATTGTTGTGTAAATTAGGGAGAAAAAAAGGAGGGGGGGACCCATACTGGATAGTCCAATTGGAAAAAAAAAAGACTTGGAACCATCTTCCTAGTTCAGTCATGGCAGGCAAAGTGAAACCAGAGCAGACGTGAATTTGTAAAATGTGGGTGTACTCTAACTGGAACCGGAAAAATTATGAATCAGTGCCCTGCCAAAAACTTAATCTCCCTCCCGGAAAACAAGGGCAGCATGCTTGTTGCATAACAACCAAATCTTTTGACCAACAGAGGCAGAAACAGAGGTGCCGGGCTCAAAGATGGCAGCTGAATGTGTCACTTTGAATGTGTGTCATTTTCCACACCCTAGCAATAATCCAGTCTCCTGCATCAGGTTCCTGAAAGAACTCTAACTATGCTTTTCTGAGTCCCACCTCCCAGGGCTTTAACCTATAATTTTTATCATTCTGATTATATATCTTTCCAGTATACCCACATTTTGCAAATTTGGGTCTGTTCAATTTTCTCTGAGTTGGCCAGGACTAAACTGAACCAGTTTGGAATGAAAGTGCTCCTTTCTGCGTTGACCATCTTTCTAGGTGAACAATTAGAAAAACATGTCATTCCTGGTTTAGGCTGTCAATGCTCTGCCAGGGCACTGGCTTGGCAAGTGGAGCTCAGGCTGCATTTCAGTTATGGCTCACACTCCCTTGGTTGGCCCCCTTTGAAGTTTCAATGTTCAAGAGTTAAACTTCAGTTTATATTGTGTCAAGTAGTGGTCTTTTTCATTCGTATTGTAGGAAATATAATCAAAACATTATTAGTGAAATTTGTTTCAATTTTATGCTTCCCGCATATTCTAGTTTATATTTTGATGCCTGCCACTGACAATATTAATATTGTAATCTAATAAAGATGGTATGAGTTTTATCACAAAAATACATGTTCATTAGCTTTAAGTTTGATATAACAGTATTTCATTTGTCTCTGCACTGAGCACCATGACTCTCCTCCTTAACCACCTGAACGTATTTCAAAACTTACTTTAAAATATTCTTTTAATGGATTATTGCAACTCGAGCCTTCAATTTTTCTTCAGTTCTTTCAGCTTGAGAAATGATGAGTGTGTTCTTGCCTTTTGGTTTTCTAATTCCAAGTCTTTGCATATTTCATTATAATAATTGACTTAGTCTTCTTGAGCTGCTCTTTGTAATCTTCTGTTCAGCTCTTTTATACTGTCATTTCTTCCATATGCTTTAGCTAATCTCCATAGAAGGGCAAGTTTCAGTCTCTTGTGACATCCATTTTGGTCTTTTCTTCCTTTCCTGTCTTTTTAATGGCCTTTTCCTTTCTTCATGGATGATGTTCTTGATGTTCAATACATCAAATCTATTCTTTAGATGATCTCTAAATACAGGAGGGATATAACTAAGGTCATATTTTGGCCCTTGTGGACTTGTTTCTAATTCAAGCCTTGAGTTATAATATTGGAAGATTATATGGGAAAAATATGGAATAATGTAGGAAATAGCAAAAGAAGATGGAAGAAATACACAGAGTCATTGTACCAAAAAGAAATGGTTGCTGTTCATCCATTTCAGGAGGTGGCATATGATCAAAAATCAATGATATTGAAGGAAGAAGTCAAAGCTACACTGAAGGAATTGGAGAAGTTTCTCGGAATTGATAGAATATCCACTGAGATATTTGAACAAATGGATACTGTGTTGGAGGTACCCACTTATCTATGCCAAGAAATTTGGAAGACAGCTAACTGGCCAACTGACTGGAAAAGATCCATATTTGTACTTATTCCAAAGAAATGTGATCCCACAGAATGTGGAAACTGTCAAACAATACCATTAATATCACACACAAGTAAAATTTTACTGAAGATAATTCAAAAACAGTTGCAGCAGTATATTGACAGAGAACTTCCAGAAATGCAAGCTGGATTCAGAAGAGGAAGTAGGGATAAAGGATATATAGGAAGAGACGAGGGATATCATTGCTGACATCAGATGGATCTTGACTGAAAGCAAAGAATACCAGAAAGATGTTTACTTGTGTTTTATTGACTACGCAGAAGCATTCGATTGTGTGGATCATAATAAATTACTACTTACATTGTAATGTAAGTTACATTGAGAATAATGGGAATTCCAGAACACTTGATTATGTTCATTAGGAACCTGTACACAGACCAAGAGGCTTTCATTAGAATAGAACAAGGGAATACTGCATGGTTTAAAATCAGAAAGGGAGTGTGTCACTGTTGTACCCTTTCACCATACTTATTCAATCTGTATGCTGAACAAATAATCCAAGAAGCTGGACCATAATGAAGAAGAACATGGCATCAGATTGGAGGAAGAATCATTAACAACCTGCGCTACATAGACGACACAACTTTGTTTGCTGAAAGTGAGGATGACTTGAAGCACTTACTGATGAAGATTAAAAAATTCACTCTGCAGTGTGGATTACATCTCAACATAAAGAAAACAAAAATCGTCACAACTGGACCAATAAGCACCAGCACAATAAATGGAGAAAAAATAGAAGTTGTTAAAGATTTCATATTACTTCATCAACACCAATGGAAGCAGCAGTCAAGACATCAGACAACATATTGCAGTGGGCAAATCTGCTGCAAAAGATGTCTTTCAAGTGCTGAACAGCAAAGATGTCTCCTTGAAGACTAAGGTAAGCCTAACCCAAGCCATGGTATTTTCAATAACCTCATATATGTATGAGAGCTAGAGAATGAACAAGGAAGACTGAAGAAGAGTTGATGCTTTTGAGTTGGGGTGTTGGCAAAGAATACTGAATATACCATGGACTGCCAAAAGAACAAACAAATCTGTACAGGAAGGGCAGCCGAAATGATCCTTGGAAGTGAGAATGGCCAAACTTCATCTCACCTACTTTGGTCATGTTGTCAGAAGGGACCATTCCCTGGAGAAGTATATCTTGCTTAGTAAAGTGGGGAGTCAGCCTAAAATGGGAAAGGCCTTCAACGAGATAGATTAAGACAGTGGCTGCAATGAAGGGCTCAGGCATAGCAAGGACTGTGAGGCTGGCACAAGACAGGGCAGTGTTTTGCTCTGTTGTACATAGTGCTGCTATGACTTGGAGTCGACTCGACGGCATCTGACAACAATAACAACTTAATGGAATAATATCAAACTCAACCAGTCAATTTATTAATAGATCTTTATAAAAAAAATACACTCCAAATGTGGGAATGTCTATATATAATATTGAGAAACATGTACTGATCAAAGGAAAATGGTTGATATTTAGGTTAAAATGTGATATTTATAAATTTTTATTCCAACTTTATCCAAATTATAAATTCCTGAACTATAACCTAGAAGTATTAATCTGGATATGCTTGACTAATTACTTATATATTCTTTATTGTCGTGTTTATTTTAAAAAGAGAAATTAATGCTAAGTCATAGTTATCATGAGTGTGTGTGTATTCTATTATTTTGTCTCATTCAGACAAAGTATTTAAGTAAAAGTGCATTATTGTCCAGATGCCAATGATACACTAAACCAAATCAATGTTGAAGCATAATATTTTAAACATTTTTCACACCTACATGGACAGCAATTCAATTATGTGCACTTAATCTGCAATATTATAAATGTTTTGAAGATATCTGTTGGACTTAACAAAGAAACAGGATTATTTTCTCACACTGTAGTCTTCAGATCTAAATTTATACGAAAATTATATAATCAGGACATGAATAATTAAACCTGTATTAATATAAGATTATTAGAGTGCTGTAATAAATAAGCTAAGTAACCTTATCGTTTGACCTTTGGAAACTAATGGTTCAACAGAGTTGTGCCTTTTATTTTCTGGAATGTAAAATTTCAATTTGCGTATTTCTTCATTCAGTTTGTAGCAAAAATGTTAACATATATGACACATTTTTGAATTTTGATTTTCATATTAATTGTGATGGATTGCTTTATGAATGATACATTTTTACTTAATGAGAGGAAGTTTACAAGTAATATAATTCCATGTACTTTCTTACGTGAGAATTGAATTTTATTTTATAGATATCTTTATTTAGGAAATATATGAAATAAGCCCAGTCAAGTCATTTTCATTCAATTCAAAGAAAAAACTGCTACAGATTCAATGTGATTCTCTCAAAAAAGTGACTTACTGTGGACCCATGCTTAAGTGTTCAATAAACACTTATAGCAAGAAAAATATATGTTCATATATTGAATAATCTGTGGTAAAATATGTACATACTAGATTGAAGGTCTCATTTTCATAACAGATGTTTAGGTATCAGATAAACTCAAAGACAATTCTTTCCAGTAAGGTACCATGTACTTGCAGTGGCTTGGAACCTAGGCACAGAAAGCACAGTGTATCCACCTAAGATATGTCAGGCAAACAGAAGCCATCTGATGTATTCTGGTTTCAAAGTATTTTCATGTAGGAATTATGGACTTAGAACTGTTGAAAAGCTAGAAAATGAAAAATGAAAATGAAAGTCAGTTAAGCTGTCACCATGACCTCAGCTTTTAGCACTGAAAGTGGATGTCTCTCAGGAGTTTATTGGGAAGTTGCTGCAATTGTTAGGCAACAAAAGCAGCCCTGAAGCAGATAGTACTCAAGGATGCACCAGGAATTCACCTCTCACATTGTCTAACAACAGCCTTCAGAGAAAAATGATCTTTTCTCTTTGGCCTTCCAGATATCACTCCAGGGCCTCTCATTGGGAAAATCTAACGTGAAATCACACAGGAAAGATATTCTGAGAAATGTATCTGTGGAGTCTTCAGGTGATCTTTGAACAGGATGGTGGTGGTGATATGAACAAAGACAGATGATGCAGCGTGCAGAGGGATGAAACGCCTCTCTTTAGGTACACATCTGGTAGTGTAGTGCCTAAGGCCCTTGACTGCTAACCAGAAGGCTGGCGTTCAAACCCACCAGCCACTCTCAGAAGGAAGGTTGGGCAATCTACTTCCATTGTGATACCACCTCGGAAACCCAAGGAGGGGTCGCTATGAGTCGGGTGCAACTCGACGGCACGTAACCACAACAACAACAACTATCAACATTATTCTCATTCTCTACTTACCCACATGTTATATAGTAAAGTACTGTCCAAGGTAAATAATATTATGATCTTTGGAACATGCAAGTTTCTCCCCAAATTAAGAAAGTTCAGTGGATAAAATTCTCCTGTAGATTTAAAGTGATTTATCCAAAGTTGTCCTATTAAATACTTATAGAAATTAAAAAATTAAATTCTATGTACAGAAAATGTAGTCTCCCCGTAGAATACATGAATCCTTAACTGCAAGTGGGAGCACAGTTCCCTATATTAAGGCATAACGAAATTTTGCATTAGTGGACAGAAAGTAGAGTGTAGTTTGAAGTAGTCTGTAAACAAATTATCTTTATTTTGATTTGGTTTTAGTCATGACGTGACAATATGAATTTAAATGCATATTGCAATTTAAATGACATTAAAGAAGGTTTAGTATGTTAATTAATAAGAAGCATGGGTTGTAAAAGTGTGAAGACATTGATACATTGGCTGTGCTGCATAGTCCTTGAACTGCTTAGAGCGTCTTCTGCTTGAAAAAAGGTTAACTCCCACCTGTCTGAAAGGATGCAAAGGAGAGGTTCTCTAGATTCTTGCTGGAGCTGTGCAGAGAATTGTGGTTTTACTGACAGGCATTTCTCTATGGGCAGAGAGAGTCTCATTTAGGTGAGAAATGAAGACTTGTGGCATTTTGCTAAGAGAAGCTCTGAGGATACAAGGGAGTTCCCCTGCTTTTGCTTCTATCTCTGGCAGGCTCATCGTTGTTTTATTATAATATACTTCCTGAATGAAATAGGAACAAAGAGGAAATGATTTTCTTTTCTTCTTTTTCTTTCCCTAGTATTTTGGAGGGGATATTAAGAAGTGATAATTAATTCTGCCTCTTATCCCAACTTCAGAGTTCACATTCAATTAAGCAAAATGCCCACACAAATTAGAAAGATGGAAATAGAAATATTAGTTTTATTACTGATATGGCTGTTTGGGAGTATGAAATGTTAACTGTGACCAAAATTGATCTCCCTAAATACTTTCACCACATCTAGAAATTGCAATGGCCACCTGTTACGGATTAAATAGTTTTCCCAAAAATATAAAACCCAAAACCAAGTCCACTGCTATCCAGTTGATTCTGACTTATGGAGACATAGCGACCCCCATTGGGTACTCGAGGTGGCAAATGTTTATGGAAGTAGATTGCCCTGTCTTCCCTCTGATGAATGCCTTCTGGTTAGCAGTCAAATGCCTTAGGCATTGTGCCAATGTTGTAAATCCGAAATCTGTGGAGTAGTCTCATTTGGGAACAGGGCTTTCTTTGTTATGTTAATGAGGCTTTATCAGTGTAGGATGTGTGGTAAACCAATCACTTTTGAGATTAAGAAAGAGTAGATTGTTGTTGTTGTTGTGATGTGCCATCGAATCTGCCCCAACTCATAGCAACCCCTCCTTGGGTTGCCAAGGCAGTATCACTAGGAAGTAGATTGCCCAAACTTCCTTCTGAGGAGTGGCTGGTGGGTTTGAACTGCCAGCAATTAGGCACATAAGAAAGCAAGCACAGAGTGGAGGATACCTGCCACATCGAGATCACTAAGGTACACTAAGAAGTGCACTAGAAAAATGGAGAGAAGGATTTTTTCCCAAAACCAACAGAGAAAGTCTTCTTTTACAGTTGGTGTCCTAAATTCAGACTTCTAGCCAACCAACTTGTGAGAAAATAAATTTGTTTGTTAAAGCCATCCACTTATGTTACTTCTGTTGTAGCAGCACTAAGAAACTGAGATAGCACCTAAGTGAGACTGGATCTAGAGGGTAGGCATATGTATCCAGAAATCCTACCTTCCCTATTAAATGCTGTCTTGGTTAAGTTCTACAGAGGACAAAAATTCTAGTGCAACTAGTTTGGGAGGGAATACAGGTAGGTGAATGGGTGTTACAGATTGAATCATGACGAATCAAAATATGTGCTGTAAATCCTAAACCCTACACCTGTTAATTTAACCTCATTTGGCAATAGGGTTTTCTTTATTATATTAATGACAAAATGGAAGGTGTGTTTTTAACCGATCACTTTTGAAACATAAAAAGAGCAGATTAGGCATAGAAGAAAGCAAGCACAGATAGGGGAAGGTACATGCCACAACACATGAAGATCACCAAGAAGCAGAAACTGAAAAGAGGCAAGGGAGTTCTGCCAAGATGGCAGAATAGGCTGACAAGCTACACAGACCCTCTGCAACAAAGCAATGAGAAACCGATTGAAACTGATACAGAAGATGATCTTGGAACCCTGAACTTTGACAGGAAGGATAAATAAATGGATAAAATACAAACTAGTAGAAGAACCTGAAAGAAACAGTAAAGAGACAAATGGAGCTGTGGACTGCTGGCTGTCCTGAGGGCACAGCCATTTTGAATATTTCCCTATAGCAACCTAAAAATCAGCTCTTCATGGGCAAGGACTGCATTGGTGCCTGATGATCAGAAGCTAGTACAAGGAGGAAGGGAACAGGCGGAACTGCCGGTGGCTGTCCTGAGGGTGCAGGCAAGGGCCACTTGGATATATACAAGTTGTTGGCATAGTCCTTCGGAGTGTGTGTGGGTGGTGTTCTTGCTTGAACTGTGACCTGGGAGTGCACTCCACCTGCTAAAGACAGCCCGGGCAACCACACTAGAGACTGACGTCTGGAGAGGTGTGATATTCCCCTTGTTACTCTTGTGCCCCGCCCCTCATGGTGAACAGGGGTGTGGCCGTCTCCCCATCTCCACTCATCTTCTTGATTTGTGGGGGCTCCATCCTGATCTGTGCCCCAGCAGAGTCTGGGTGCTGTGCCGCACCCCCCACAGTTTTTTTTTTTTTTTAAATTATTCTTTTTATCTGCCTCCTTTCTTCCTTTTTTTTTCTCACTCTCTTCTATCCCTGGTTCTTGCTTTTTGTTTTTCTTTCTTTTCTCTTCCCCTGTTCCTGATTCCCTTTTCTTTTCTTTCTTTTGGTTCTTCCATCCCTTGTTTTTCCTTTTGCAGTTCTCCCTAATCTTTTACTCTTGCTCTTTTCTCTCATTCTGCCTTACCCAGATATTGTGGCTTTTTTTTTTCCACCTTTTTCTCATTATCTTTCTTTTATCTTTTTCTAATATATTTTGAAATTTTTTCTTCTTCTTTATTGCATTTTTTTTTTCCTTTTGCAATTGTTCTGTTTGTTTATGTGGTTTGAGTTTTTTGTTCTCTTGTTTTTGTTTTATTGGTAGTATTTTTACTTATTTATTTGTTTTGTCTAACTGAGTGGGAGACAGCAACTGTTCCCATACAACCCCACTATACTTGCACCTTCTGCAGCCCCACCCACTGAGTGAGGGCTACCACTTGCTTTTGCACCAAATGACCAATGATAGAAAACTCACTCTCAACTTATGAACAGCTAACAGAGATTTGTGCACACACTCTCATTCTTTGTCACACTCACCAAGAGACAGGTGGTGACTGCCTAAGTGCTAACACCTAGTGAATAGAGGAGTACAGTACCCTGCTCACATAGGTATATAAAAACAAAATAAAGGAAAAAAATCCTGCATGAATCACATCAACATATAACCACAAATTAAACATAAATACAATAACACCACAAGTTTCAGAGACAGCACACCATCACAGCCTACACACACACAAAAAAGCAAGATAAAGTGGTAGAAACAAGTAACCAGGATATAAACCTGGAAAACATTCCTGAGGAAGAAGCAGCATTGGAACTCCCTGATAAGGAATTCAAAAGGATTATATTTGAGTACCTTCAACAGATTGAGAGACAGATCAAGGAAAACACTGACAAAATTAAGGGAAACACAGATAAAACTCTAGAAAATTTTAGGAAAACAGTACAAGAACAAATTGACAAATACAAAAAATTAGAAATGATACAAAAATAGCAAACAGAAATCCAGAAGATTAAAACTAAGATTTCAGAAATAGATAACACATTGAATAGACAAAGCAGTAGAACTGAATCAATAGAAGACAGAATTAATGAGATTGAAGACAAATACCTCAGTACTATTTTGTTAAGGGATCAACCAGACAGAGACCAAAACATAGTGAAGAAAGAGACAAAGCCCTTCCCCTAGAGCCTACAGAGAGATAAAGGCTTCTCAGAGAGCTGATACCCTGTTATAGTAGCACTAAGAAACTAAGATGGAATTGATGTAGGAAAAGGGAGAGAGCCAGTAAAGAATGTGTTTTTAAGCCAGCTAACCCAGAGGAAGACTATATGTTAATCCTTCAGGGAAACAGTGCAAGGATGTAAAACCTATGCCTCTTAATTATCTCTCCCAAAAAGCAAGGGAGCTGGGAGACATTTAGTCATTGAGGAATTCTAGGGAATGTTCATTTCCAGATCCTCTGGTCACTGGTTGCCTGGGCAGAGTAGCTTTTGCAGTTTGGACAAAAAATTCCTCAGACTCAGGGATGGAGATACTGGTAGCTGGAGATTGGCTAGAGCACCCAGGTATAGTAGGGTGAAAGGGGTATGTGTGGGGCACTGATGATGTCTGCTACCAGCCCTTATGAAGGGTCTGAGGGAGAGAGATTGGTTTTCACATCTCCTAGAAGTCAGGCCATGGATTCCAAGCCTGATCCCACTCTTTCTGCACAAAGAAACAGAAACAAAGGAGTCTGAATGTTTCTTGGAGGCAGGCAGATGACCAAGGTATAGATAGAAGGGACTAGGCCAATTAAATTAATCCTTCTGTGTTGAGAATTTGGGAAAGGCGAAAGAAAAGGACTGAAGTCACCTTCCCAGACTTTTCCCTTCTGGAGACAGGAGCAAAGGTTTTCTATACTATAGGTCAATGTAGCCACACAGGGAGAGGAAACAGTATAGTGATGTGAAATTTAGATTTATTCCTCAAAATGTGACAATAATTAGCACCAGTTATAGAGAAGGAATACCAAAAAAATAAAAAAATAAAAACCAAACTCACTACTGTTGAGTTGATTCCAGATCATAGAGACTCCCATTGGGTTTCTGAGGCTGCAAATCTTTACAGAGTAGATTGCCCCATCTTCCTTCTGAGTGGCTGGTGAGCTTGAACCATGGACCTTCTGACGTTCTGATTAGCAGCTAAATGCCTTATCCACTATGCCAACAGAGCTCCTTAGAGAAGGAATAAGTGTGTCAAAAACAAAAGATTTTATCTTTTCAAAAGAGATTCACATGGTAACTATAGACATTGAGTTCCTTATGTACAAGTTGGTCTTCTTTTTCTATTTCTTACCCCTTCATGATTAATTTTTTCTTTTCTTTTCTTTTTAAATTAGTTTCCTCTCTGTCTTTCTCCTCCTTTTAGATATCAAAGCTCTAGTGTTATGGTCATAAACTCTATACTACCACAGATGACATTTAATGAGCAGGGAGCAGGACAGAGAGGGAGACATAGGAATGTAAGATCTGACAATAAGATGTTTTGGTGAGGATAAGAAAAGTGATTTGTAAGAGATAAGTCGTTGCTGTGGTGAACAGAATGAACAGTGGCAAACTGTGAATAAAGCCATGTTGTTATTGTTAGCTGCCATAGAGTGGGCCTCAGATTTATGGGGACCTTGGATGTATGGCAACTCCATGCACAATGGAAAGAAATGCTGCCTAGTCCTGCCCCATTCTCATCAATGGTTGGGGATCAGGCCATTGTGACTGCAGGATTCCCACTGAGTGATTCTCAGAAGTAGATGGCCAGGTCTTTCTTTCTAATTTCTAGTCTGTCCTAGTCTGGAAGCTCTGCTGAAACTTATGCAGAATCATAGCAACATGGAAGGCTCCACTAACAGATGAATGGTGGCTGAACATAAGGTGGGAATTGAACTAGATAGAACCTGGCTTCCTGCATGGAATGTGAGAATTCTAGCACTGAACACCACTGCTCCCAGAGCCATAAAGTTATATGTTATATATTTGTGTTCTTATGTTTTTAATATACGTAGAAAGCCAGGATATAAATGTGTTATTAGTAGTGAAGGGGATGAGCTACTGTATCAAGTTCAAATAAAAATACAGTGGTTCAAGTAAGATAAAAATTTCTCTGTGATGTAATAGTCCAGAGATAGGTGGACAGTTCCTGATAAGAGGTGGCTCTGTCCAAGGTCCTAAGTTTCTTGTATCTGGATACTTCATTGTTTCTGGATTTGTATTCCTCTCCATGCTATCAAAGCTGGTTCACACCATTACTTTCCAGCTCACAGAAAGGACAGGTAAGGCAAGAAACTTCCTTTGAAGAATATGACTAAGAAATTGAACATATCACTTCTCCTACATCTCACTGGGCATAATTTAGTCACATGGCGATACTAAGTTACACTTGAAGATGAGAATTATATTCTCTTCATTGGAATCCAAATACCTGCTCTTCCAAACCCTACCAGGTGTTCTAGTGCTAAAGGATGAAAAGAAGAGTAAAAATTGGGGACAATTAGAAACATGGTGAAATGGTTTCAAAGATGACTAATTTCACAAAAGTTCACATTTCCTATAGTAAAATAAAAATGTATATTTATTGTTTCATGAATTTTTAGTCATTACACTTACTTTTAGCTAGGCTTGCCATTATGTCAAATCAAACCAAACCAAACACACTGCCGTGGAGTCTGATCCGACTCATAGTAACCCCTCCTTTGGTTTCTGAGGCTGTATCACTACGAGTAGATTACCCAACCTTCATTCCAAGGAGTGGCTGGTGGGTTTGAACCTCCAGCCTTCTGGTTAGCAGTCAAATGCCTTAGGCACTATGCCGCCAGAGCTCCCACCATTATGTGAAGGTAATATTAATTTTAATTAACTTCATTATGAGTTTATTTTATGTTAGCTTGCCATTACACAGTCTTACATATCTTTCTACTTATTTAAACTAATAAAATTTTGTTATCAATTTCCCTTATCCTATGCTTAGTTAGGGAGCTCTGGTGGCATAGTGCTTAAGGCATTTGACTGCTAACCAGAAGGCTGGGAATTCAAACCCATCAGCCACTCCCCAGAAGGAAGGTTGGGCAATCTACTTCTGTAGTGATACCACCTCAGAAACCCAAGGAGAGGTTGCTATGAGTCATGTCTGACTCCACGGCAGTGCATTGCATTATATTTTGCATGCTTAGTTAAGGAGCTCTGGTGATGTAGTTGATAAGGCATTTCACTGCTAACCAGAAGGTCAGCAATTCAGACCTACCAGCTGCTCTGTGGAAGGAAGATAGGGCAATCTACTTCCATAAAGGTTTACAGCCTTGGAAACCCAATGGGTGTTGCTATGAGTCAGAATCGACTCTATAGCAATGAGGTTTTTTTTTTTTTTTTTTTTTTTTTTGTATACTTACTTATATGCATTTACTTTCTAATAATTTTCATTTTTGTCATCATGTAATATAGATTTGAATATATCATGACAATGGATAAGCAAACATTTCAATATCTTCCAAAAAAAAAAAAAAAACAACTTCAGTAATAGTCTGGAACATAAATCAGTGTAAATATAAGTGTCTTATATCAGGCACATCCCTGATCTGGAGGCCTCAGAAACAGGGCTTGGCACTAACCATCCTTGGTCTTCTTTATTTTGTTAACTATGACTAACACATCTTATTATGTGACATGAAATCTTATACAGTTATCTTCACATAGTAGATGCTTAGTAAATAAATAGTTGAATAATTGGATTGAGCCACTTAGAACCCATCAGAAGTTGTAGGTCGACTGTTACACACTTCTTACAGACTGAAATATTTGTTCGTTTAATAATGTGAATAATAGCCTACAAAATTATGTAAATACAGAAAAGGGAATTTTATATAGTATAATCAAAGTTTTCACTTTCATTTAAATGGTATAAACAATAATAAACAACTATTGCAGTGTCTGGAGTAATACCTTCTCAATAAATAGTAATCACAGTTAATTACTGCTCATGTGATTCTGTAGGTCACAAGACAAAGAAGAAAAAATAATTCTTCTACCAATATATTGGAAAGCAAACCATACCTTTCTGGCACTTTTCTGGCACTCCCTATTCATTTTGATAGGGAACATACTCATTTTTACAATGTACGGATAAGAATTTGGGAATGCAAAAATAATTTAAGAAATACTGTCTTTACACAGGTAACAGCATAGAAAGATAAAATAATTACAGAACATCGCTTAAAATTTAACTCTACTTATGAAATATCTCAGGAGCTCTGGTAGCATAGTGCCTAAGGTATTTGACTGCTAAGAAGGCGGGTGGTTCCAACCCACCAGTCACTCCTAGGAAGAAAGGTTGGGCAATCTACTTCCGTAGTGATACAGCCTTGGAAACTCAAGGAGGGGTTGCTATGAGTCGAGTCGACTCCATGGCAGTGAGTTTGGTTTTTGGTTTCTTTATGAAATATCTCAGGGAATTCAGCAAGGTTTAACAGAACCCTACAGCTGGGTTCTGGATAGACTTCACCTCGTGTACTTTGGTCATGTTGTCAGACGGGACAGTCCCTGGAGAAGGATATCATGCTTGATGAAAATAGAGAGGACCCTCAATAAGATGGGCTGACATGGTGGCTACAATGATGGGCTCAAGCATAGCAACAATTGTGAGGATGATGCAGGACCAGGAAGTGTTTCATTCTGTTATAAATAGGGTTGCTATGAGTTGCAATCCACTCCATGGCACCTGACAACAGTAGAGCTGGGTGGAGGCAGTTCAGAAGACTCTTAATGGAGAGTAAATTTTATTCAACTCTTTCTCTGGCATATGTCCAGAAGTAATATATTGGGATATTCTGGGTCCCTCTACAGGACACCAGAATGTTACAGGAGCAGCATTTGATACTTGTCCCTGATTAATTGATATAAAACATTGTTTCCCTAATTATTTGGCAATGCTATCCTATTTTTCATTTTTTGGAAAATGATTGTGATCTTCATATTTTTTTTCACCCTGCTTCTTATGATAAGTCTTTTGGCATTAAACCCATGTATTCTTATCATTCTTTCTTTCTTTACTTCCAAGCTTTATTCAGAGTGCAGTACATTTTAGTAATTTCTTTAAACTATGACATAAGTCTTTTGTGACATCAAGACTGTCACTGTTTAGCTTTCCAACTTCTTAAATTTTGTAGAGTTTACTTGTTTTAAATTCTTTTTCTTTGTTACCTAAAAATTTCTATGTTACCCAAAGGGTTCAGGAAATTGGATGCAAATTTTAGAAATTCAGCATGCCTTCTAAATACTAGAAAACTCTAGTGGTAGGAAAGTTGTTAATTCCACTTTCATTTTCTTTAAAATAAAAAAAAGGAATTAATTTTCTTTAAAATGTGTCTCTTCTATCCATCTCCAGCAACATATTTCTAAAAATATATCTATTATAAGTTATATAATATACCATGAAGTAGAGGCAGTATTTTTGTTTTTTGAAATTAAGATGAGTTTCTAAAATATATTTTAAAATGAAAGTTAAAATTTCATGTCAATGTTCCCATAAAAATGAAAGAATTCTGGCATAACTTAAATTCATTTACCTAGAGTGAGTGAGAAGGGTCAATATTGCTTCTTTAAAATCCTCAGTTCACAAAAAAACGCTGATATGTATTAAATTTGAGTGAGTTTGCTCAAGATTGTTATATATTTTTTGTAATAGTTTGTACTACTGTATGCATTGTAATCGTTCCCAAATAAAATAAATCAGTAACTTTGCCCTAAATTCTTTAATTTTCAGGGAAAGCAGAAAACTGGATATTATCTTGGTGAAAATTTTCTTAGGTTATTGCAGGTGATAAAGTTGCAATATTAGCGTAAATGAGAAGTGTTCATGAGGGATTTATTGTTAGTTCAGTTAATGGGTACAGAGAAGCAATGAATTAGGATTTGATTTAAGCAGAGTTCTTTCTGCTTAAAATATCTGAAGACAATGGGTAGTTGGGCTAGAAGAGGCATGCATGTTCTCATGTGCATTTGATCCTCCCCATCAAAATCTAGTTTACTCCTACATTTGACTCCCTTCAAACAGGCCGTTTATGGAAATAAGTATTTGCCATATACCTGGTGTATATTTTTCAAACAGCACAGTGAAGTATGATTCAAATAATAAGAATTACAGGAACTTGAAAAGGGTTGGTTTTTCTTAATGTTTTGAATGATGCTTCTGAAAATGTAAAGGTGGAATTAATTTTGGCCACGTGGAGTGGTGCTAAACTAGTTTCCCTTTATTTTCTCCCTAGACATTTATTTTCTAAGATTTACTAATTAGGATTGTTAATTTTCTTTCAAAATTCACTTTTAGCGGAAGGGTCTGTTAGATTAACTCCAAGAGCAAACAGCAAGCAGACTTGTGCTTGGCAGAAGAGGAGAGAGGGTCTCTGGGGCTGGGGCTGGTTGCTGGTCGGTCAGGGAGACTGAAAGGGGTACAGGCTGAGAGACTGCAGTGACACTGCCCTCCCCGGGCTGGTTGAAGCATCTCACTGGTGACGAGTCTGAAAGCACGTGGCTACGTCACGGAAAGCCAGTCTTTTCAATGCAAACTTCAACTCCTCCTCCTCTTCCCTCTAATGCCTGTAACTCACATTCGAGGCTGGGCGAGAAATCCGGAGGGGAGATTTTCCTCATGCTCACGGTTGGAAACTGGGAGAGTGAGAGAAAGAAGGAAGGGGATCTGTGGCGCTTTCTACTTACTACAAGCCTAACAAGGGGAGGGGGCACCTAGATTTGCATCTTTTCTTCGTGGTGATTAAGAACTGCAGGTTCAATCCGATTCTACTGATAACTGGCTATTGATTATTTTTTAAAAAAATCGACACTTGGAGAAGAGCAGCTCTGTCTTCGGCTGTCAGACTCAATCTCGGAGGTGGTATTGGTGTGTGAGTGTGTGTAGTGGTTTTTTATTCTCCCCCCCCCATTTTTTTTCTTTTTTCCTTTCTTTTTTCTTTTCTTTTTTTTCCCCCTTTTTTTTTCTTTTCCCTTCTCTCCTAGGGGCTACACAATGGCAGTCTTCTCTCATTAAGATGAATCCTGCTTTGGCTTCTGCAGATCCACCCATCCTCATAGCGATCAAGTAAAAGGCTATGGTTTTCTCTTTGGGGATCTTTTGTGCATTACTGTTCTCCCTGATTAGTTTTGGCCTCAGTTGGGATTTCTTTGCTTTTTTGTTTGGCTTCATGCTGAAAAAGGATTTTTTCCCCAACCCTTCGGTAATAATCCAGTGGTGATCAAAGGGAATAAATCATTCACCCTGGCCGAAAAAAAACAATCACTGAGAAGTCTCAAAGAAATATACCACGTGAGGGGAAAAAACTGGGAGAAGATCCGGAATATTATCGTTTTTCCTATGGTAAAACCGGTGCCCCTCTTCAGGAGAACTGATTTCAAATTATTATTATGCAACCACAAGGATCTCTTCTTTCTCAGGGTGTCTAAGCTGCTGGATTGCTTTTCGCCCAAATCAATGTGGTTTCTTTGGAACATTTTCAGCAAAGGAACGCATATGCTGCAGTGTCTTTGTGGCAAGAGTCTTAAGAAAAACAAGAACCCAACTGGTAAGCAAAACATGTATCATGTTATGTTTTTCCTCATAATAACCTGTCTGTTGCTCATTGAGCTAGATCTGCAGTTCTGCTATGCAGGAAGGCAAGGGAAACATAAAAGGAACCAGGACAGTGTTGCATATAGAGGTGTTGCATGAATAAACAAGTAACAGCTGGATCGGCGTCTGTGAACCTGAAAATCATTATCAGCATCTCTTGGCTGTGACACAATCCATCACCAGGAGGGAGGAGGAAACTTTTCTTTTTTTTAAAAAATGTATTTGATTGCCTATGTTTGGTGGAATATTCAAGGACTATGGCTTAAGGTTTCTGCCCTAGACAGCTGAAGCTTTGGTAGTTGCCAGGAAGGAGAACGGGAGTTTTCCTGATTTCTGCTGCAGGTTCGGAGACAGCTCAGTGCTGAGAACCTGCTCTAGACTTTCTGATTAGCTTGCACAATATTCGTCACCCCGATCACCTTTACCAAAGTAAAAGGGGCCCCCTCCCTCGTGTCCCCGCTCCTCCGTCAGCCCCCGCCTCCCTCCCCCGTCTAGCTCTCCGTGCCCAAGTATTAACTCATTCCCCCTGTCTGCCTCTGACACATCTAGCTACTGGGAATACTTGAGCAGGGTTTATGCCTGGGGGAGAACCCAGAACGAAAAGACAAGCCCAGCCCCTCTGATATATGTAATTTAAATTCTTCTTGTAAAAAGCAGCATCAAAACCCTGAGTCTGGGTCCCACGGGTGGGATGAGCCGGGCGGGTTAGTTCCTCCTTTAGGGTGCGGGTGATCATGCTCCCCGATTACAAAGGGCTCCAACCGGAAAACTTGCAGTACATTACGTAAGAAATACAAATGCAGGTGATTAGGGGAGTCGGATCCCAGGGTTCACTTTCTTGTATCTCAGTCTGAAGCTTTGGGGGCGGCCGCGTAGCCGAGGACAAGCAACCCGGGGGAGGGATGGCAGGAGGACTGCATGGTGGCGGCGGCGCAGGCGAGGAGGCTGGCCACAGCCTTCCCCGAAACCTGCACACTGGCAGTGGATGTTGTGTGGCACTCCCTGGCTGAGTCTAGGGTGGGGAGGGACCTGGAGCCGAAGTGTTTGTGTGTTTGGGGCTGTATTTATTTAATTTTTTTTTTTTTTTTGGGTGGTGTGTGTGGGGGGAGCGACTGTAGGCTGGCGGTCCTGCAGAGGCAGCCCGAGCGCTGGAGGCTCCTGACGCTGGCACTGCGGTGTAGTAGATCATAGCTCTCCGGTGTCTGTCTCTGACACTCGGAGCCCAGCTGGGGCTGTCCTTGCTCTCAAAGCTCTAGCTACTAGGCAGCAAGTGGTTGCTGCCTCCCATCTTCTGAATCTCGCAAATGCAACATAGCTCCGGTGGTGCGCTCTGTGGGGGCAGCCGCCTTCGGGTGCCGTGGCTGGGAGAGGAGGAGGTGTAGGTGGGCGGGGATGGAGGCGGTGGTGTGGAGGCTGAACACCCTTTACAGCCTCCACTTCTGCAGCAAAAGGGAAGCTGCGAGTTGTTCGACGGTCCGCCGGGGGAGCCTAGCCAGGGCCTTGGCAGCTGCCCAAAGCTGGGATGTTGGGCTGGCTCTTGAGGCTTCTGGAAGTAGCCTCTGGCTGTCGGCGAGCTCTGTGCGGCAGTGGGCTCTTTGCCTCCGTTCTGAAATTTTTATTTCACTCTTCTAGCTCTCCTCTCCCCCTTTCGAACCATGCTCCTCTTTTCCCTCCTTCTTTTCAGCCCCTTGTCCTTTTATCCTTCTCTCTCTTAACTCTTGTCGTTTAGCAACTCCGAAATAACACCATCACCCTAGGAATTACCCAAGGAGAAAGCAATGTTATCATTACATTACACTTCGCATTTCTAATTTAGCTGTGAGGTGTACTCCAACACCTGACATCACACCTAACACTTGCTGATGCATTGGTCCTAAAGACCCGGTGTGCATTTATAACACAATGGTACAACTTAATGTGAAGGTCCCTTTTGCAAGATTTGCTAAAGTGGGACAAGCAAGGTTTGCAGTTGCAGGGAGGGGTTACCCCTTCACAGAATAGAAATCGTGGTTTCTGAAGTCTTGTTTCTTTCTCTGAAGAGATCAAATTCATTCTGAGAAAGAAATGATGTACCAACACTTTTTAAAAGACTTGGCCATAGAGACTTTGAAGTCAGTCCTTCTGTAATCCTGTAGTGTAAGAAATAATTCAGCACAAAACAGTGAGTTTCTTTGTTGGACTTTATGAAAAAGATTTTTTTTGTAAACAATTTTACTGGAAACATTAATTTCCCCCTACACATGATTCAAGATCTTCTTATTACACCTCCCCCACCCCACCCACTTCCACCTCCCTGGAAAACAATAGATTTTTTTTTCTTCCAAGGCATTTTGAAAGGTGTCAAACAAATGGCAAAATATTCTTTGAGCAATTATTTTGCAGTTTATGAATGCTGAAGTACATGGGTGTGAATTGATGGGTTAATTCAAAATGTGATTGGATCCTGATAGGATAGTTTGGTCTTAGATTGCCAGAGATTAGAATTGCACCTGAGAGCTGAGGCATTTAGTAAATATTTCTTGAATGGGACATTAATATGTCATGTTATTTATCTCACCTTCTGAAACTTTTTGCCTCTTAGGGTTGATTCACACCCATGCCTGGCCATCTCTTTTCAGTGTTGCACTTGTGAGATCCATTCTCCTTCTATTAAAATAAAGTCTAAAATCATTTGCCCGTTTTTTTTTTTTTTTTTTTTTTTTAGTGCCAAGATAGCAATGCACTTAAGACGTTAACTGGGTAATTAAAATAAAACAAAGACTAAACTCCTCTTAAGTGTTTAAACCAAAAAGAATAGATTGACTACTACCTATTATGTTATCTTAAATCTAAAAACAGGACATTTAACTGGCTCACAGCTAAGAAGCTTGGTAGAATACTCCTGAGTACCGGTACTGTGATCATGAATTTGGTGTAAAGCATCTCTTACTATTGCAGAAATAAATATTAGAATAATTTTTCTTTCAGATATTTGAAAGTTATGAAGTAATTTACTGGTTCTTTCCAATTCTTGATGTTGTCAACAAGTTTGGGTAGTTAGGACAAGGGTTCTGGGAGAAACTTCAGAGCTCTCCTGTATAATGAAGTTGGTATGAAAATAATCAGATAGTAGAGTCATGAATTTGAAGGCAAAATTATTTATCCATCTAAAAGTTATTAATTAGCACCAAACTACTTAAATAAGAGGTGCCAGATAGCTTTTTTTGTAGTTTTTTTTTTTTT
Organism: Orycteropus afer afer; assembly: GCF_000298275.1. Taxonomy (NCBI): domain Eukaryota; kingdom Metazoa; phylum Chordata; class Mammalia; order Tubulidentata; family Orycteropodidae; genus Orycteropus; species Orycteropus afer. The sequence goes on along the minus strand of NW_006922004.1, from coordinate 1,807,294 downwards.
ATGTAGTTTAACTGGAAAAGAACTCAAAGAATGTCTTTGCACAATATGTACTTTAAATTGCAGTAGCTTAAAAATCATTGAATCTAAAGTAAATCTACAATCTTCATAAAAACTTCTGATATCTCACAGTTACAGTTATTAACAGAGAATACACACATACACAAACACATATTTAGGTGCCCTACTTTCCCCTACTTTTCTAGCAGAGCAATAGTTATACATTTATTCTAAATGTTACCTGCTTCAATTTCATTGCGTGAGTCATGCAAGGTGACTGTATTTTAGGTAAATCATTAAGTAGAGAATACTAAGTCAAGATACTTATTTTTCCTGGAGGAGGGCTTGATATGTTTTTTAAAACCAGTAATGATAACTTGGACTGACCACTGTGTATAACAGGTTGGTTTGGGAGATAATGTAGGTCGCTGACTTTGGAGCAAAGGATGGTAAGGAAAGAAATATGGTTGAAAAAAATTCACAGTTAAGATAAATACTAAATAAAGATTAATGTCTCCTCAGATACGTAATATAAAGTAGGGAAAAGAAGCCACAGATTCTCAAATATATACTTCTACTCAACCATATATATTTGAGAATATATAGCTCCAAACTTTATGGCTTGATAGGATTTTTAAAAGCATAAGCTTTAATACAAGTTATAATCCAAGATAATTTTATTGAGTAATGGTGTCAGTGGCAAGGAGGGTATGAAGCAGATGCCCTAGATCTAGTTCTGAAGAGCACATTTAGAAAATTCCATAAACTCATTGATTTGAGTGTTTCCTTTTCTGAACTCAGTCTCCCTTTCTGCCATGTAACTTTGAGATGGAACAAGCAGGGATTGGTAGAGCCCATTATCACTTTCAAGTTCCTGCTTGTTTTGGTGCTTTTTAGCTCCAGTTTTCCTTTTTACTAAGCTGTTTTATGTGCCAAAATACCAGATATGCTCATTTAAATATGGTGTATACACACACACACACACACACACACA
>NW_006922004.1:1775532-1806148 GCF_000298275.1 Orycteropus afer afer | reverse complement strand
ATGGGAACTCTGGTGGCATAATGCCTAAGGCATTTCACTGCTCACCAGAAGGCTGGTGGTTCAAACCCACCAGCCACTCCTCCGAAGGAAGATTGGTCATTCTACCACTCAGGAACCCAAGGAGGGTCACTTTGAGTTGAGATCAACTCAATGGCAGTGTGTTCATATATATACATATATATACATATATATATATATATATATATCTTACTTTATATCAGAGCTCTCATGGCATTTTTAAAGTGAGAAAATAGGGAAAGAGGGAAGAAAAAAAGCATAAGCATGTTTTATTCCATCTTACTCTCAGCCTGCCAACTCATCCTGATTTCCTGTAGACCTGGGTGAGCCTCAAGTGGATCACAACCCCTGCATTTCTAAACACTGAGTACCTATCAAAAAGGACATCAAATTCAATGTCATGCTGGAGTACTAAACAGGTGTAAGTTTCTCCTCTTTCTAACATGCTTTAGAGTGGGATTCAATGTAATATGAATTGGGCTTGGACTCCATCTAGGAGGCTTTAATTACTGAAGCAGTAAAATGACTTTTACAGAATAGTGCCATACCATGAATCACAGGATAGCACTTTAGATAGGTTTACAAGTAATTACTTATTGGGAAAATGGATTTTTCTTTTTTGAAATTTATATTCAAGGTAACAAATGGAGAATTCAATGCATGATAATCTAGATAATGTTTTAACAATGAAAATGACTTTGGTTGTATTCGTATCCAGCCTGTTCTCATTTCAGACAACATCGATAACTGAGAATATTCTATCAAATGATGCAGTGCTTTCAGAAAGTGTTAAAGTTAATTCTACACTATATTTCATAATTTCCCACACTGAACCATTCCTTTAAAAATATTCTAACAAAATCTTCCATGTTTTAGCAACACAAACATTGGAAACTTTCATGAAGTGTTTTTATACATATGGTAACAAGGACAACAACCAATGTTTTTGCTTCTTTGCACATTTTGGCATCATACCTCACTCATATTGACTCATCGGCTTTCTATAAATACTCTGTAGATGTCTCAAAATGGAAGGATTTATTCAAAATAGTTTCTTCTGCCTTAAGGGGAAACAGTTGGGATGTTTCAACAGTGTATTAGACGCTCCTCCATTAAGCTTTGAATGAGTCATTGCATTGTGCCCATCTTAGTAAAACTTTTGAGGCCAATATAGTACCACCTCCAGGTCTACTGGTGCAAGTATGTATTTTAGTTTTATTTGTTTGTGTACTATGTACCAAATTTAGTTATGAGTTGAACTCAGGTCCTGAAGAGCAAAGAATTTTAGGAGGGAGGCTTCCTAATTCCTCCATATATCTGTAAAGATGCATTAGTGTATTTGCTATTGTGATTCTGAAGGACCATCAGTATCCTATTTTTCCTTTGCATTTCTCTAATTTCTATGAACTAATTTCCTACTTTGGTCAAAATGTAAATGGTAGGATGCTGAAAGGAAAGGAAGTTGAAAGGAGGGATTCCTGAGGTCTTCCTAAATAATAAAGGTAAAAGGGAGGCATAACAGCTTTTCTTAATGTATGGAATGGTTAATGTTTTGCTCATCTAATCTACCAACTTCATTTAAGAAAGTCATCAAATTAATTGTTGGGCACAATAGCATTCATCATTGTGATTTGACAAAAACTCTGGTTATGACATATAGCAGATATTCAATACATATTTATTCATGAATTACTAGTGGAAAATAGGTTTCTCTGGGAAATTGTGAACTTTGGGACTATAACTGGCAGGATCAGTTTGTGTTTTAAGTTCATTAATACTTCCTCTTTTCTAACAGTGCCAGCCAATACTGTGCCTTTTAAACGGTAACAAAACAAAAAAGTAAAAGGAGAAAAAAAGCTGTTAGGGGCTTCAACTTCTTGCTCTTCATCTGCCATTCCCTTGGCCCACATTTTGTAACATTATTCAATCTAAATCTCAAAATTTGAGGTCTGTATATCATTCCTCACAGAGTTCTCTTTTAAAAAAATACAAGCTCAAGAGCCAGTAACATTTTCCCCTTCTGGCACTCTCAGCCTTTAAATAGCACTCATTAGATTCACATCTGCCAGAGCCTCTTTTGTATATTTTTTCTAAACTTTAATTTTCTTCCTAGGAGCTCTGGTAGCATAGTGGCTAAAGCACTTGACTGCTAACCAGAAGGCTGGCGGTTCAAACCCACCAGCCACTCCTCGGAAGGAAGGTTGGGCAATCCTACTTCCGTAGTGATACTGCCTCGGAAACCCAAGGAGGGGTCGCTATGAGTCGGGGTCAACTCGACGGCACACAACAACAACAACAATTTTCTTCCTCTTAAAAAAGGAATACATTTACCATAAGTTGAGTGAATTTTTTTAAACTTGTCTTTTGAACTTCTTTCTCTAACAGTGGTAACTGGGACCCTTCCTCATGCCATGATTTTCTTGGTGGAACAGCACTAATAGCCACTAGTACCAGTTGCTTTTAAAGGAGGTACAACTGTCCTGCCTTTAACATTATTTTTTTCTTTCCGCCGTTCTTAACAACAGCAACCTTCATCTTCCTAGCTTTCTAAACTTCCAACAATCGCATTCATAGTACAGCTTTCTCTTCCGTAGACACTTTAAAAGTACTGGGCTGCTGTGGCCTTGAGCTGAGAGAAGCAGAGTTTGTGTAAGAGACCAGAAAGTTTGGCAGAATCCACAGCTTTCGGCAGAGGCCCCCTGGATTCCAGATAAGTGTAACATAATTTATTTTCTTTAAAGCCACGGACAACTCTCCAGCTCTGATCAGCTTGTAGGTGTCGAACCTCTTCGTAATTTGATTGAAACTGGGTTCCGATGTTTACCTAATTTAGCCCTGAAGGGAATGGGAGCAAGGTGACGAGGCTAGGTCTTCTTCGTAGTGTGACCGGCGGATCAGAGTACTCCGGCACCATCAGCGCCGTCAGATCACGGCAATCCGCAACCGGGTGTGCTTTCCGCCTAGGCGCGTCGGGGGTTCGCTACGCAATGCGGCGGAAACGGCCTGTTGGAGCCGCCGTAGCGCGGGAAGTTTCCGTTGCCACAGAGATGACCTCAGATCCCAGGAATCTCTAGGGGCCCAGGCAACCAGTGCAGCCGTTGCTATGGAAACCACGGTGGCCGGTAGCGGTGGCGGAGGGCGGCAGCCACGGAGAAGCGGCTCCACGGACGGCCCAGGACGACAGGCGCGATCGTGACTCTTTCCCTGGGGCCGAGGTTTTCTCTCCCCGGGGCAGCTAGTCGGCCGCTCTTCCGCTGGCAGAGATAGCGTTTGAGGGAATCTCTCCCTTTACTCAGCGCTCCCTGTGTGCCGCTGAGCCACAGGGCTATGAAAGAAGTTTGGGTCCCAGCTCACAGGTGGCTGTCTCCTCCCGTTTCATGTAGGGAGATCTCGAACTGGCTAGTGAAATTATATGGGGCCCCGTTTTCATTCTAGGTTTCTGTAACATTCCATCCAATCCTGATTCTAGGTGAACTTTTTATTTCTCCTGTATTCGTCATGAAATCTGTTGACTGTTTAAATTGAGCTCTGATGGCTCAATGCCTAAGGCATCTGACTACTAACCAACCAGGAAGTTTGCGGTTCAAACCTACCAGCCACTCTGCAGAAGGAAGATGAGGCAATATACTTCCAAAAAGATTTACCTCTTTGGAAATCCAATAGGGGTCGCTATGAGTTAGAATTGACTAGATGGCAATGAATTTAAATTGTATCCTCAAATACAGGGCGAGTTTAGACATGGACAACCTGCTCTTTTACAGGTGTGGAAACGTCTTCACAGCGGGACAGGTGATTGTTTCAAGATCCGGCTTTGGGATTGTAGACACAAGCTATGAGCCTTTTAAGAAGGAACATGCGGTATTTTACTGATGACATTAATAGTCATGCATTTTAGAGTTGTGCAATTGATACCGAAACAGATGGCATTCCATTATATCTATTGTATTCTTTAGTTGTCAGTTCGGTAGCCTCACTCTCTTATGTATAGTTTTATCTACATTGGCTTGTTTCTCCTTTCCTTCTGTTATGTTTGGACCATCGGGAAGAGTAAACATTTTGAATCTTTTATTTTTAAAGGCTCGTTTCTAAAATTAAGTTGAAAAATATTTTCAGGGTCTATTCCAACTCTGGGAATACTGGTGGTGCAGTGGTTAACAGTGCTTGGCTATTAACCAAAAGATGGGCAGTTCTAACCCACCAGAGGCTACACAGAAGGAAGATGTGGCAATCTGCTTCTGTAAAGATTTACAGCCTTGGCAACACTATAGGGCAGTTTTACTCTGTCCTATAAGGGTGCTGTGAGCCAGGATCCACCTGACGCAGTGGGTTTGGTTTTGGTTTTATTCCAACCCTGAAATTTGTTAAGTATATTTTTCTTTATAGGTCCAGTTGTTGTTTTCCAGTAGATTAGTAACTATAATGTCTTTGAGAGATACACTTCTTATTCCTTTTTGATTTACTAATTCATTAAACACATAAACAATGTTACTGTGTTCTAATTACCCTGGAAGTGCAGGGTGAAAGAAGAGTTCTTTCAAGGAATTTGTAGGAAAGACTAAGAAGAGGATCCGTTTTGATAATGTAATATATGCTATGAATTGTAGTTGGACAAAGCTGCTAGAAGGCCAAAGAAAGTGGCATAGAAAGCTTTCTTGAGGAAATAAAATTTGGACTTAGTTATGAAAACTGTTTGTGGGGTGGGAAAGGACTGGGTAGGCTTTCAAAGAAGAGAAACGGCATACTTAAGGTTTGGGGCTATGAAAGAGTATGATGAGTACCAAGAACTTCAACTGCAGAATAAAAAGAGTATTTATAGGGAGTGATAGGTGGTGGGATTGCAGGGTAATCAAGAACAGATTTTGTGTTCTGTGACATGATCAGATTTACCCTTTATGACTACAGTGTGGAAAATAGCTTTGAACGAGGCAAAACTGATGGTAGAGGAACAAAGTAGTGAGAAGTGGAAGATGCAGAATTTGGCAGTGACAGTTCAGAGATGAAGTAGAATCTATCTCTGTGAGGTCTGAATTTGGGAAGAAGGAGAGAGAAGAGTCTATAATTTTTTTGGGCAACAGCTTTTTGATTTGAACAACCATTGATCCTGAGCCTTGATTTTCCAACAAAACACTAACGAAATGGGTTACAAACATAGTTCTGTCTAGATTGTTCATATATAAGTGGCTGAGATAGCTTTTACAGCAAGCAGAAAACTTTGACAAGTTTCTAGATTAAAATTTAAATGAGCAGCTCTAGAAGAGTTTCTTTGGGATGAAGAGTTCATTTTCTTGACTTCAAACCTGAAAATCCATGGGAGTGAAAAAAAATGCTTTACAACAAAGATAAGTCAAAAATATTTTTTTATGATTATATACAACTCTTGGTTAATAGCAGATGTTTTTGTACACAGTATTTTATTCTGTTTGAGGAGTCAAGTAGTGTAATTACAAGCCAAGTTTTCAGATTAAATACTCAAATCTGGCAAGAAAAAGAAGGAAGTGTGAACTTTGTTGAATTTACATATGTAAGTGTGTGCACCTGCTTTTTAGACAGAAATGAATGTAGTTGTAATTAAAATGCCCTTTTTTCTCTTGTAACATTTTGTTGTCTGCACAATTACAGTGGATCGCTGAAGTGTGTGACAACATCTTCTGAAATGCTACTTCCTAGATAAAGTGTCGTTTGGGAGGGACTGTAATCTTTATTCTTTTCACTTCCTGTGTGAGGCTCATGACATTACTATTGTTGTACTTTAAACAGTAGGAAATGTGAAAATAAGGGTTAAGGACAAAAGCAAAAATAATATCCCTTAATTGTGGGTTTTTAAAAACAGCCACTATTTCAAAGTCTGAAACTCATCTTTAGTTATATTACTGTTGTGTACCAGGTGTTGTGTTCTTAAGCAAAGAAAAGCACTGTTTCCTGGGAGGCCTGAGTCAGTTTCCTTATTAAACACTCAGCAGTCACCATCATTCTGCCCTAACTTTTTGCTGTTGGGACACATTGAGAACAGTAATACTAATGCTTTTTCCTCCTTCGTTATCTAATGACTTGACTTGTTTTTCTAGGGTTTATACTTTTCATTAGCTTAATAATTTTTTCTTTTACATTATTAACATATTTTCACTTACATGTCAGTTAAATGGCACAAAATTCTTCATATCTCAGACATATAATAATGAATATTGAATATTGGAAAAACTGAATGCAATGGACACTAAATATTGGAAACTCTAATGATGTAGCAATAAAGTTGATGTAGAATAAAAATTTTACATCATGATTTAATATTGTTTATTTTTTATTTCCTAGTTATATTTCCTTTTAAAACATCAGGAATATTCTTAAAGAACACAGTGCTGATGTAATTTTGGTACATCTGTGGGGAACATGCCTTTTTATGGGGAACATTAACCAGTGGCATACATGCAAAGATAACACTATGCCTGATATACACTCACGAGGTCTGGTTAACTCTGTTTTGACTCCTTTAGAAATGTGTTTTTCCATTGCTGAGAATCCACTATGTTTTTTCACACTTTCCATGTATTTGTACCATCATATTCTATGTTTTGTCCTCTATTTCCTCTATTTATGTCATTTAAGATGTCATCAATTTACTCTTCATGCAAGGCTGGGATTAGTACTCTACTGAATTTTCAACCTTTACATACATTGCATTAGGGGAAAAGAAAAACAAAACAAAACAATGTAATAGTTCAGTTGTTACTATTTACTATCAGTAAATGAAACACACCTCTTTGAACTTGAGACATTTATCCAGTGTGACATTTATTTGACTTAATATTTTTGCATCCTGGGATTCAAATTAACTTTTAAAGGAACTATGATTTGAACCTATTGCTTTATTATATTATATAATTAAATGAGTTTTGGGCTGTTATTATAGATAAATGTTGTTGGGTGCTGTTGAGTGGTTTCTGACTCAGTGACCCTATGCAGAGCAGAACGAAACACTGCCCGATCCCGTGCCAGCTCCATGATCCTTACTATACTTGAGCCCATTGTTACAGGCACTGTGTCAATCCATCTCATTGAGGGCCTTCCCCTCCTTCATCGACCCTCCACCTTACCAAGCATGACATCCTTCTCCAGGTAATGGTCCCTTTGACAGCATGACCAAAGTAGGTGAGATGAAGTCTGGGTATTGTTGCCTCCAAGGAGCATTCCGACTGCACTTCCTCCAGGACAGATCTGTTAGTTCTTTTAGCAGTCCATGGTACTCTCAGCATTCTTCGCCAGCACCACAACAGAACAGCATCAATTCTTCTCCGGTCTTCCTTATTCATTGTCCAGCTCTCATATGCATATGAGGTGACTGAAAATACCATGGCTTGTGTCAGGCATACCTTAGTCCTCAAGGAGATATCTTGGCTCTTCAGCACTTGAAAGAAGTCCTTTGCAGCCGATTTACCCAGTAGTATACATCATCTGATGTCCTAACTGCTGCTTCTATTGGCATCGATTGTAGAACCAAACAATGTGAAGTCTTTGACAACTTCAGTCTTTTCTCCATTTATCGTGATGCTGCTTATAGGTCCAGTTGTGAGGAGTTATGTTTTCTTTGTATTGAGATGTAATCCATACTGCAGACTGTATTCTTTAATCTTCATCAGTAAGTGTTTTAAGTCATCCTCACTTTCAGCAAGCAAAGTTGTGTTGTTAGCATATCACAGGTTGTTAATGATTCTTCCTCCAATCCTGATGCCATTTATTATAAATAAACATTCAATCTAATTTTCCCATTAATGGAATATACATTAAAATCAACAGATTTTTAAAAGCACAGAACTCTTCTGCTTTAACAAATATTGTGAGTTATTTTGAAACCTGTGTCATCATTTGCCATGCTATAAGAAATAATAATTAATTGGCAAGTGAATTCTGTCTACTAGGGCTTTATCTGTATTGCCTAACTCTCATACTCGTAGGCAAGGACTTCTGTTACACTTATCTTAAAACATGATGAGGCCCAAGCCCAGAGCAGTTAAAGAGGTTGCTTGAGAGTACCCAGCTAGTAATTGAAAGAACTGAGAACAACCCAAGTAGTCTTACTCCAAATGCACCCTATTAAACCACCATATTGCAGCTACCTCTCTAAATACGATGCTCAATAGAATGTACCTGAAAGTGACCAGTGTTTGTCTTAGTGTTTCTGTGAATCCTTATGACCTGAAACTGAAAGGGATTGTGACATTTTTGGAATTTTAATTTTTTTTAATTGAGACAATAAATAGGTACATGAAATACATATAATTTACATACATTAAAATGGACAGCTCTTAACTGTTTGATGAATTTTGACAAATGTGTACATCTTAGTAACCACCACTTCAGTCAAGATATAGAACATTTCCATCATCTCAGAAAGTTGCCCCCCTTTCTAGTAAATTCCCACTCAAGCCCCCTTTAAGAAGCAATCACATTCTGCTTTCTTTCACTTTAGTTTAGCCTATAATAGAACCTCGTTTCATGAAATCATGAACTTCTCCCTCTTTGTGTCTTTTTACTCAGTGTACTGTTGGAGATTCATCTATGTCATTGCATGTTGTATAGAATTTGGCTTGGTAGCTTCTGTTTTATAAACTAGAAACTCCTATTAAACGGAAACTCTATTTTGGCTTAATATCCAGAAGTTGTTAGGAATTGCAAAGGATCTGAGATACCCAGCTTGTGAGCTAATATGTTAGCCTGCCACATTTTCAGATGCTGGCAGAAGAAAGGAGACTCTTGGGTCAGAGATGAAGGACTTTATTATTTAGAGTACATAGAGCTGCCTGAGCTTCATGTTCCTGCCATCTCCCTTGCCCCCCAAAGCTCACAGAGGTGATGTGGAGTAGTCCAGGTAGATGCTGTTAACATGGTGTGGTCTGTGTCAGAGTGGAGGAACTCTGACTTTAGGAAACCTCTTAATCTTTTAAGGAGCTTCTAGCAAAACTTCCCAACCTTTTCCCTGCCAAAATCCAAACCCACTACCATAAAGTTGATTCCAACTCATAGCAACCCTATAAGATTGCGTAGAAGTGCCCATAGGGTTTCCAAGACTGTAAATCTTTACAGAAGCAGTCTGCCTCATCTTTTTCTCATGGAGCAGCTGGTGGATTCAAACAGCTGACCTTTTGGTTAGCAACTGAATGCCATAACCACTGCTCACCAGAGCTCCTTTTTGGCCCACAGTAAGGCATTATTTTTTATTATTCCCATTAGGAAAAAAAAAAAAAAAAAAAATCCACCCTCTAAACTGGAGGGGGGCACCATCCCTAGAACCCAAGGTTGTTTACTGTGCAAACAGTCTAGGACAAAAGCTGTTTTAAGACATGCAGAAATGTCATGGAGAATTGCTTGCCAACAGCAGTCATCATTTAAATCTGTTTTTACCGAGGAATTCTTCCTTTTCTGTTTCTCTCAGCACTGTGTTGCCCCAGTGATGTGTTTATTCTTTAGAAAAATATCTGTTACTTGGAAATTATCTAAAAAATGATCCTGAGATTTTGAAAAGATAGATTATATAATCCTGTATGGATAAATCCATATCAGCTACTGGGAGAGATTAAAAATATTCTATGAAGATTTAGTCTTTGACTCATAAGTACTTAAGTGAAATGTTGTGAGACTATTAAATATGAGAAAAAGTTTTGAGCAACTGAAGACTAACTGAAGTAGTGTAGATGTATCTAGGATGAAAAGGTAAGAAAGGAAAATTTTTCAGTGAAGTGTGACCTGAACTGACACTTGAATGCATGTTTCATTTGGCAGAGGGAGAGAGAAGTATATTCTTGGCAAGGGGGGGGGGCACTAATATGAGTCAAAGTCAAAGGCCAGAATTATTAATGGATAGTGAGAAAAGTACATAATTGGGAATTTGCAGAAAAGTTAATGGAATCCTATTTTAGGAGATGAGTGGGCTCTGAAAGCCAGCCTGACAGAGGAGTTAGACGATGTAAAAATTAGTGAACTAGAGAATAAAATGGGGAGTGACAAGATTGAGGATTGCACTATTACAGTTGCAAAGTGTAACTGTTGTAGCTGACTGTAGGGAGAAGTATGACTGGGAGGACTGGGAGGATTTTGTGATAAGAAAGTAATCAAGTGAATATGTCCTTGAGTCAGTTGGTGATAGTAAACAAGTTTGAAAGGATGGCTCTGGTTTATAATATGCACAAGAAAAAATTGCTCAGCAATTGGGAAAGGATAAATCTAAGGCATACATCAAGAAATTATGGACCACAAAGGGCACTGCTTCCTCTGAACTTGGAAGGAAGGATGAATCAAAAGTTATAAATGAGAGATGTCGGGAATCAGTAATTGTGGCAGTTATGGTGGAAGCTCATGGGAAACTGGCTTCAGTGTACTTTTTGAAGTCATGGATGTTTTGTTGTGAGTATGAGTGAGAGCAGTCAAATTTATGTAGTTGATAGATGAGCATATATTATGATTTTTTAAAGATAATTTGAAGCCACCTTCCAAGTTTAAATTTTCCCTAGCCTTGGTGATTTGTTGGCTTTCTAAGGAGAGAATGATTTTCAATACAGATTTTTTTTTAAAGTGAAATAATATAAATACTATAAAACTTTATAGTACTTAGGTACTCTTGTTGTTAGCTGCTGTCGAGTTGTCTTGGACTCACCCCGTGCACAATAGAATGAAACACTGCCCAGTCCTCAATCATTTCCATATTTGAGCCCATTATTGCAGCCACTGTGTTAATCCATCTTATCAAGTGTCTTCTTTTTCTCTGATCCTCTACATCACCAAGCATGATGTCCTACTCAGTCCTTGGTTCTAAGGAACATTATGGCTAACTTATTCCAAGGCAGATTTGTTCATTCTTCTGGCAGTCCATGCTATATTCAATATTCTTCACCAACATCAAAATTCAAAAGCATCAGTTCTTCAGTCTTCCTTGTTCATTGTCCAACTTTCACATGCATTTGAGACAATTTGAAAATGAAATGGTTTGGGTCAGGTGCATCTTAGTTCTCAAGTGACATCTTTGCTTTTTTTTTTTTTTTTTTTCCCCAAATTTTAGAACATGTTAAAGAAGTCTTTTTCAACAGATTTGCCCAATACAATACATCATTTGATTTCTTGGCGACTGCTGCTTGCGTGGGTGTTGATTGTGGATCCAAGTAAAATGAAATCCTTGACAACTTCAGTCTTTTCTGCATTTATCATTATTGGTCCAGTTGTGAGGATGTCTGTTTTCTTTATGTTATGTTATGTTCTTTATGTGGAGATGTAATCCATACTGAAGGCTGTAATCTTTGATCATCAGTAAGTGCTTCAAGTCCTCTTTGCTTTCAGCAAGCAAAGTAGTGTCATGTTCATATAGAAGCTTGTCAATGAATTTTCCTCCAATTCTGATGCCACAATCTTCTTCATATAGTCCAACTTCTTGGATTATTTGCTTGGTATATAGATTGAGTAAGTATGGTGAAAAAATACAACCCTGATGCACACCTTTCTTGATTTTAAAGGATTCACTATCTTCTTTTTCTCTTTGAATGATTACCTCTTGGTCTATGCAGAGGTTCCTCATGAGCACAATTAAGTGTTCTGGAATTCCCGTTCTTTACAATGTTATTCATAATTTGTTATAATCAACACAACTGAATGTCTTTGCAAAGTCAATAAAACACAGGTAAACATCTTTCTGATAATCTCTACTTTAAGCCAAGCTTCATCTGACATTAGCAATGATGTCCCTCATTCCACACCTTCTGAATCTGGCTTGAATTTCTGGTAGTTCCCTGTTGATGTACTGCTGCAACCATTTTTTAATTATCTTCTGCAAAATTTTACTTGTGTGTGATATTAATATATTGTTCAATAATTTCTCCATTATGTTGGATGACCTTTCTTTGGAATGGGCATGAATATGGGTCTCTTCTAGTCAGTTGGCCAGGTAACTATCTTCCAAATTTCTTGATATAATACTAGTGAGCACTTTTAACATTGCATTCATTTGTTGAAACATCTCAAATGGTGTTTCAACAAATGAATGCAATGTTAAATGAATTCTGTCAATTCCTGGAGTCTTGCTTTTCACCAATGCCTTCTGTGCAACTTGGAATTTTCCCTTTAATACCATTGGTTCTTAATCATATGCTACTTTTTGAAATGGTTGAATGTTGCCCAAATGTTTGTGTTACAATGACGCTGTGTATTCTTCCATTTTCTTTTGATGCTTCCTGTGTTATTCAATGTTTTGCCCATAGAATCCTTCAGTATTGCAAATTGAGGCTTGAATTTTCTTCAGTTCTTTCAGTTTTAGAAATGCCAACTATGTTCTTCCTTTTTGGTTTTCTCATCTCAGGTCTTTGCACATTTCATTGTTGTTGTTGTTGTTATGTGCCGTCGAGTTGGACCCGACTCATAGCGACCCCTCCTTGGGTTTCCGAGGCAGTATCACTATGGAAGATTGCCCCATCTTCCTTCCGAGGAGTGCCTGATGGGTTAATTCATCTTCTTGAGCCATCCTTTGATATCTTCTGTTCAGCTCATTTATTTCATCATTTCTTCCATTCATTTTAGCTGCTCTATGTTCAAGAGCCAGTTTCAGAGTCTTTTCTGACATCCATTTTGTTTCCTTTCCTTTCTTTTTAGTGACTTTTTGCTTTCTTCATGTGTGATGTCCCTGATATCAACCCAAAAGTTGCCTGGTCTTCGGTCATTAGTGTTCAATACATCAAATCTGTTCTTGAGATAGCTTCTCAATTTAGATTGGAGACACTCAAGGTCATACTTTGGCCCTCATGGACTTGTTTTAATTTTCTTCAGCTTCAACTTCAACTTGCATATGAGCAATTGATGGTCTCTTCTGCATTCAGCCACTAGCCTTGTTCTGACTTAAGATATTTGGCTTCTCCATAGTCTCTTTTCACAGACATAGTTGATTTGATTTCTGTGTATTTGATTTGGCAAGGACCACATATAAAATTGTCATTTATGTTGTTCAGAAAAGGTATTTACAATGAATATGTTGTTAGTTCTGCAAAATTCTGTCATGCAATCTCTGGTGTCATTTTTGTCATTAAGGCTCTGTTTTCCAACTTCTAATCCTTCTTCTTTGTTTCCACTTTTGCATTTCAATTACCAGTAGTTATCAACACATCTTGATTGCATGTTTGATCAATTTCATAATGCAGACGTTGGTAAAAATCTTCAGTTTCTTCATCTTTGGCATTAGTAGTTGGTACATAAATTTGAGTAATAGTATTAACTGGTCTTCCTTATAAGAAAAAAAAAAAAAAAAACAACCAAACACACTGCCATTGAGTTGATTCTAACTCATAGCAACATCCATTGGGTTTTCAAGGTGGTAAGTCTTTTAAGGAAGTAGATTGTCTTCCTTCCACAGAGTGGCTGGTGGGTTTGAACTTCCGTTCTTCTGGTTAGCAGTCCATTGCCTTAGGCGTTGCACCCCCAGAGCTCCTTGGTCTTCCTTGTATGCATATGGATATTATCCTATCACTGACAGCATTGTCCTTAAGAGTAGATGTTGAAATGTTCTGTTTGATGATGATTGCAATGCCATTCCTCTTCAATTTGTCATTTCTGGCATAGTAGACCATGTGATTGTACAATTAAAATTGGCCAGTACCAGTACCTTTCAGTTCACTAATGCCTAGGATATCAATCTTTATGCATTCCATTTCATTTTGACAACTTCCAATTTCTCAAGGTTCATATTTCATACATTTTACATTCCGATTATTCAAGGATGTTTACACCTGTTTCTTCTAATTTTGATTTGTGCTGTATCAGCAGATGAAGGTCCTGAAAGCTTTACTCCATTTATGTCATTAAGGTCAACTCTACTTTGAGAATGCAGCTCTTTCCTGGTTGTATTTTGAGTGTCTTCCAGCCTGAGGGGCTCATCCTCTGGCACCTTATCAAACAATGTCCCCTGGCTATAGGTAAGGTTTTCACTTGCAAATTGTTTTAGAAGTAGATTGCTGACTGGGATGTTTCAGGCTATTTGGATACCAGGAATTTTTCAACAACTTGGACTACATTTTATCTGCAAGAATTCTGATATGCTGCTCTAGCTCTAGTAGTGATCATGACATGCTTTGTAACCTTTGATGATTATTGCTTAATTGAGAAATGCATTAAGGGACAATTTGCTTAAAGCTCAATTTTTGTAAATGAATTTTTGTTTTCTACTCCTTTCTTTTGAATTGTGTTTTATGAGATAATATCTGGCTCCTGAATGTCTTAACCATAAAGAATTCCACAAAAATTATAAAATGATATTTTAAGGAATACAATAATTTTAGGCAAGAGAGCCAGTTAAATTATTAATGGCTGTTTAAACTTTACAAAAGTGCAACTAGTTATGCCTTATGAATAGTGGTTGTAATTTCTTTACCTCAGAACTATGATCCACATTAAAGCCAAACTAAAATCACTGCCATCAAGTTGCTTTTGACTCATAGTGACCTCCACTGGGTTTCCAAGGTGGTAAATCTTTACTGAACTAGATTGCTCCATCTTCCTTCCACAGAGTGGCTGGTGGGTGTGAACTGACAACCTTCTGGTTAGCAGTCAAGTGTCTTAGGCATTGTGTCACCAGGGCTCCTTATGATCCATGTTGTTGTTAAGTGCCAATCGTATTGGCTCCAACTCATAGCGGCCCTGTGTACAACAGAATGAAACACTGCCTGGTTCTGTGTCAGCCTCACAATCCTTGCTATACTTGAGTGCATTGTTGTAGCCACTGTGTCAACCCATCTTGTTGAGGGCCTTCCCTTTTTTCACTCACCCTCCACTTTACCAAGCATGATATCCTTCTCCAGGGTATGATCCCTTCTGGCAATCTGACCAAAGAAGGTGAGATGAAGTCTGGGCATTTTTGCTTTCAAGAAGCATTCTGGCTGCACTTCTCCCAGGATAGATTTGTTAGTTCTTCTGGAAGTCCATGGTAATTTCAATATTCTTCTCCAACATCACAACTCAAAAGCATCAACTCTTCTATGGTCTTTCTTATTCATTGTCCAGGAGCTCTGCTAGTGTAGTGCCTAAGGCATTTGACTGCTAACCAGAAGGCTGGTGGTTCAAATCCACTAGCCACTCCTTGGAAGGAAGATGGGGCAATCTACTTCTGTAGTGATACTGCCTCAGAAACCCAAGGAGGGGTCGCTATGAGTTGGGTCCGACTCCACGATAGTGAGTTTGGTTTTGGTTTGGTATTCATTGTCCAGCTTTTACATGCACATGAGGCAATTCAAAACACCATGGCTTGGTTAGGTGCACCTTAGTCTTCAAAGAGACATCTTTACTCTTCAACATTTGAAAGAGGTCTTTTGCAACAGATTTTCCCAGTGCAATAAGATATCTGATTTCTTGACTGCTGCTTCTGTTGATGTTGATTGTGGAGCTAAGTAATATGAAATCTTTGACAACTTCAATCTTTTCTCCATTTATCGTGATGCTGCTTCTTGGTCCAGTTGTGAGGATTTTCATTTTCATCTTCTAATTTTCACATTAAATACCATAATTTATAACACCAATGTTTATAGGGCCTTAAGTATAATTTATACAAGAAGAGAAAGGGGTACATTTTAGATAGTAATAGCAGCAGTAGACATACTGTGGTGGGATCAAATTGGCAGTGTAAGCCTTCTGAATTTTATCATTTCAGTGTGTGAGTGAGTAAATTGATTTAATCAAACTATTTGAAACTTAGGATAAAGTTAATAGACACCCGAACCATACTTACAAGTCTGAATGTTGTGCAGTTAAGTAAAAGATATTGTATTTGTAGACCTTTGAATAAAAATTAAAATGTACCACTCTTTGTATACAAAGATGCCACAGCTTCAGAATTACAGTCAAATCTGTGTCATATGGATTGGCACAAATATATAGGTACTTTCTTACTTAGTCTGTCTGGTGCCCACTAATATGTATACGTAGGGATCCTTGAAGAAAGGGAATTTGGATTACTCAACTAACTGTGAATCGTGATCTTGTTCTCTTATTTTTTTATCCAAAGCTGAAGGAAGGATTGTCTCTGTATATCTTGCTAATAGTTTTTGGCTGTGTTTTTCCTTTCACAGTTACAGTCTTCATATAAGACAGTTCTTTGACCCTTTTTTCTTGTATCATTTAAAATATGTAATTAGTAGAAATACTTTTAAATATCATTGTATATTTTATTAGAAGCTATTCTTATCATGAATTGTAATAAAATTAAGGAAAAGTTGATAGTGTTAATAAATATGCTAGTATAGTTGCAAGGAGCTTCAAGAATTGCATAAAATTTATTTTTAGGTAATACATGTTATATTTATTGCTATATTACATTATGACAAAATATCCATAATTTGAGCTGCTAAATTGTCAAATACCACTTTAACTTAAGTGTGGTTTGGGTTTTTTCTAATTTTAAGGGTAAAGGCCATTCATGTTGTGTTTTTCACTTATGGCTATAAATGATACATGCTAGATATTTAGCTTAGTGGCTAAATTTTGGACATTTCCATATTTACTCTCTCTGTATACCATTAGACCTTTTTATGCAAGAGAGCTATTGAAGAAGGTTTCATGTCAATAGTAATATGACAGCAGGAAAAAGTAGCTATTAGGTTCAAAAATAATTAATGACCTACATATTTTATAGTTTTAAATTTATGATTTTGAAATTAACAATATTTAATATCTACACTATTCCATTTCATGGCTTCCAACTAGCTTATTTGAGATTATCTTAAATTAAAATTTAGATTGTTAGAACTCCAGAATTGGATGTAATGACTGAGCAAGATTTTTTTTAGTATTTGTACTTTCTGTTTATTAGGTTTGCTGTCAATTGTATTGGTAACTGGTAGTTATAGATCAGTACAGTATAACAGCACTTAAAATTTCTTTCAAATGAAGAGATCATGGATAACTTAGAAGTCAGAGTTAGAACCTCAAAATATATTTACATCACTACAAATATTTCTATAGGTTTCAATGTTTATTATTATGATTTCCCCGTATACTTACAAAGAAGTCTGGTGGCGTAGTGCTTAAGGCATTTGACTACTAACTGGAAGGCTAGTGGTTCAAACCCACCAGCCACTCGTTGGAAGGAAGACTGGGTAATCAACATCTGTAGAGATACTGCCTCAGAAACCCAAGGAGGGGTCGCTATGAGTAGGAATCTACTTAAAGGCAGTGAGTTTAGTTTTTTGTTTGGTATCATCAATACCTGTTATATGTGGTTGGATACATATGGCAATAGTTGTCAACATTTCTCTTTAAACTTTATAATCTAAGTATTTATACTTATTAATCTGTCATATAAAAGAACAGAAGGGAAAAAGCTTTGGAAGCTTTGGAAAAAGCTTTTGATTAAAAATGTTTTGATTTTACTTTAGATAACTTCACTGGTAAGGAAGGAGGAGATAACAGCCTTCATTCTGTTGTTCTTGTTGTTGTTGTTATGTGCCATCCAGTCAGACCTGACTCATAGCGACCCCTCCTTGGGTTGCCAAGGCAATATCACTATGGAAGTAGATTGACCTACCTTCCTTCCGAGGAGTGAGTAGTGGGTTTGAACTGCCAGCCTTCTGGTTAGCAGTCAAGTGCCTTAGGGACTATGCTACCAGAGCGCCTGCCTTCATTCTAAGACTCTCTTAAAAGTAATTATCTTGTGATCACTTTGGGTCATGATTCCAATTTGTTTAGAAGTGTTGGCTTAATAAAACAAACAGTATGGATTGTTATGTATATGTTCAGCATTCACATTTAACTAATTCTTTCTCAGTATTGTAGGGATGCAGTAATATCATAAAGTGATTTTTAACTTCTGCAGCTCTGGCAAGAAAAGACATTTCAGTTGGTTTGCCTCTCAGTAGCCATAATGAGCTGTGAAATCTGAATGTTTCTTTCATCTTTATATCCAAAATAATAATCTTTTGTGTCTCCAGATATACTCTAGCAGTACTTACTGGATGTTCAAGAGAGAGATTCTCAGACTTTTTTTTTTATGTGCCATATATGATGGATAAAATTCATGTCTGACATGTTTTTAATGAATACTTTTCCCTGCCCATTAGTTGTAACTTCTCCTTTCTTTACTTCTCAAGAGCAAATACTAGAAATAAATTATGAAAGGCATTATAGAATATAGGTTTGAACACACTGCCGTCAAGTTGGATCTGACTCATAGCGACCATTCCTTGGGTTTCCGAAGTGGTATCACTACAGAAGGAGATTGCCCAACCTTCCTTCCGAGGAGTGGCTGGTGGGTGTGAACCTCCAGCCTTCTGGTTAGCAGTCAAATGCCATAGGCACTACATTACCAGAGCTCCTGAATTATGTAAAATACTAATCATTCACAAACATTGGCACTATAGTTAGTAACAAATAGCTTGAGAAGTACCTTACAACTGATCATGACATATTGAGTGATGGGACACCATGACTACATTTTAGATTTTAATGATTACATGTTGATCTTGTTTTAAAATAGCTATTTAAAAACTTTGTAAAATTTTTAATGCATTTCAGATAGTTGATTTAACACCTGACAGCTGAGTACAGGCAGAAGGATTTCAAAGGATGGTCAGTCTTGGAGCTAAAAAAGCAATATTAGTAGTGATGGATGAATTAACTGCTTCATCTTCCTTCCCTTTTCTTTCCCATTCTTCTCCCACTTGCCACTTTCCTCCTTAACTATCAAGGCTAGGGAATTTAAACTGGGAAGTGGCCTCAAATTATTTAAGAAACTGTATTGTTGTTGTTATGTGCTGTCGAGTCGGCCCCGACTCACAGCGACCCCTCCTTGGGTTTCCGAGGCAGTATCACTACGGAAGTAGGATTGCCCAACCTTCCTTCCGAGGAGTGGCTGGTGGGTTTGAACCACCAGCCTTCTGGTTAGCAGTCAAGTGCTTTAGCCACTATGCTACCAGAGCTCCTAAGAAACTGTATAGTATATGCTTATCTAACCATCAACTATATAACTGTAGCTGCTAGCTACATTTCCTGTCTCACATTCTCAACAAAACACTTAAAACCTCAAAAAAGTAGATTGAAGCCATTTTCCCATGAGCTTCCAATAAATTAGGAATACCAGTGGTATAATGGTTAAGACATTTGGCTGCTAACAGGAAGTTGCTGGTTCAAATACATCAGCTGCTCTGAAGGAGCAAGATGAGGCAGTCTACTTCCATAAAGATTTACAGCCTCAGAAACCCAATGGGGGTCACTATGAGTCAGAATGGACTCGGTGGTAGTGGGTTTGGACTGAAGCAATCCAAAAAGTATTATGGCTTATGGCTATCTTTAGATAATGTTTTATGATAAGTTTGCTCTATTTTTAATTTGGAAGGTATATCGTACAATGAAGATCATATAGTTGTAAAATAAGTTATTATTGAAAGTCAAGTTTATTGGTTTACAAGGCTGACTGACAGTGCTTTTGGATTCTTTGTGGATTTTTTGTTCTTTGAAATATGTTTATTTGACTACCAATAAGGTCTATTTATCTAATTAATATATGAATACTTTTAAGAATATTTTATTAATATAAGAAATTTAATATAATTTTTGGCAGACTTGTAATATTGTTTCAATTATGGTTCTCAAATCCAGATTATAAATTATGAATCTCATTTTCATAACACATTTATTGAGTTATAATTCACATACCCAAAATTCACCATTTTTAAATGTAGAATTCAGTGGTTTTTAGTGTATTCACAGAATTGTGTGACTATCAGGATTATCTAATTTTAAAACATTTTCATCATCCTAAATAGAAACCCGTATCTACTACCAGTCACCCCTTGCTCTCTCCTTTCCCTTCCCTTAGTAACCACTGATACCCTTTGTCTCTATGGTTTGCTTATTCTGACATTCCACATAAGTGGATTTATAGGAGCTCTGGTGGCATAGTGCCTAAGGCATTTGACTGCTAACCAGAAGGCTGGCGGTTCAGACCCACCAGCCAACTCCTTGGAAGATTGGGCAATCTACTTCCACCACCTTGGAAACCCAAGGAAGGGTCGCTATTAGTCTAATGGACTCGGCAACAGTGAGTTTTTTTATTTTTTTTTATTTTTAGTATACAGTGTGTGACCTCATTAACTTAATGTAATGATTTCAAGGTTCATCCATGTTGTAGGAAGTATTAATTAGTACTTTATTTTATTTTATTAATGAATAAGATTCCATTATCTGAATATGGGACATTTTGCTTATTCACTCTTCAGTTAATGGACATTTCAGGTTATTTCTACTTTTAGTCTATTAGAAATAATACTTCTATGAATATTTGTTTATAAGATTTTATGTTCTCTTGTTTATATACCAGGGAGTGGAATTTCTGGGTTATATGGTAATTCTATGCTAAATATTTTTGAGGGACTGCCAAACTGTTCACCAAAGTGGCTGAACTGTTTTATATTTTCTCCAGCAATGTATGAGAGCTCTAATTTCTTTACATCATAGCTAACACTTGTTATGTCTGTCCTTTTGTTTGTAGTCATTCTAATGGATGTGCAGTAGCATGTCTTTGTAGTTTTGATTTTCCTTTCTCTAATGGTGTTGAGCATCTTTTCATTTGCTTATTGGCCATTTGATTATCTTCTTTGGAGGGATGTCCATGTAAATACTTTGTTCATTTTTTAAATTTTCATGTCTTTTTGAGTTGTAAGAATTCTTTGTATGTTTATTAAATTCAAGTTCCTTATCAAATGTATGATTTAACAAATATTTTCTTCCATTCTATGGGTTGTCTTTACATTTTCTTGATGGTGTTATTTGAAACACAATTTTTAATTTCAAGGAAGTCTACTTTAATTATTTTTCTTTTATCACTTCTGTGTTTGGTGTCATATATAAAATCATTGCTTGACTCAAGATCAAAAGATTTAGTGCTATGCTTTCTTCTAAGGGTTTAATGAGGTTTTTTTTTTTTTTGAAATCCCAACTTGTGCTGTTTTATTTATTTATTTTTTACATTGTGATTTGGGTGAAAATTTACAAAGCAAATTAATTTTCCATACAACAGTTCATGCATATTTTGTTTCATGACATCGATTGCAATAATCATAATGTAACTGCTCTCTTCCTAGTTCTTCCCGGTGGTCACCTTTTCACCATGTCCTTCTTTCCTATGCATTCCTGCCCTCTGAGCTATCTCTCTGTGCAAATACAGGCCTTCTGATCTCCCATGGTTGATTGTTCTGAGGAGTGTACCTACCTGATGTAACTATTCACCTATATATATGCCTGTCTGTTTGGCTGGAAGCCACTGAATGAGTTCAGTCAGGCCTGAAGGGTGAGTAGGGGCCACAGTCTTGGGGGTTTCACTAGTCTCTATCAGACCAAAAAGTCTGGTCTTTTTTATTATTTTGGATTTTGTTCCACATTTTTTCCCCACTCTATTCTAGATCTCCTACACTGATTCCTTTCCGAGTGGTTGCCAGTCGTAGCTGGGCACCATCTACTTCTGGTCTCTGGGTCATGTAGGTTGAGGTTCACATGGTCCACTTAGACTAATTGTTTCCATGTGTCTTTGGTTTTCTTCATTCTTTTTTGCTCTGGATGAGAAGATACCAATTATTGCATCTTAGATGGCTGCTTGAAAGTTTTAAGACTCCAGTCACTACTCACCAATGTAGAATGTAGAAAAATGTTTTTGTGTGGCATGTAATGGCTGTTGAGCTTGATGTCCCTCACAATCATGGTCCTGAGCACATGGGCCCAGTGACTCATTCCCTCAGGGCATTTGGCTATGGCTAAGAAGTTATTGAGGAGCTATGGTAGTGTAGTGCCTAAGGCACTTGACTGCTAACCAGAAGGCTGGTGGTTCAAACCCATCAGCCACTCCTCGGAAGGAAGGTTGGGCAATCTACTTCCGTAGTGATACTGCCTCGGAAACCCAAGGAGGGGTTGCTATGAGTCGGGTCTGACTCGATGGCAAATAACAACAACAACAACAAAGAAATTATTGAGGTAATTTTTTGTATATGGTTTGTGGTAAGAGTCCAAGCTCATTCTTTTGCATGTGGATATCCAACTGTCTTAGCACCAATGGTTGAAAATCTCATGAAACTCATAATAAATCCCATTTTGAATTAATATATAAACAAAATGCTTTTTTGCCATTCTTGTTTTGTTTCACTAAACAAGTAAAAAGGTCTTGGTATTTTGGTATTTAAAGAAATAACTTATATTGTGTATTACATGAAGCTGTAGTAGAGATACTGTGAAAATTTTTAGTAGAAATATATAACTACATTTTTTGTAACAGGTTGAGATATAGTTTATAAACCATACAATTTACTCATATAAAACAATTCTCCTCCTACTTCAATAGTTATTAGAACATTCACTGAATTGTGCAGATACCATATCAGTAAGAACATTTTCATCACTGTAAAAAGAAACTTTTTACCTGTCAGCAGTCACTGCCTATTTTCTCCCAGTTCTGCCAGCCCTATGCAACCACTAATCTACTTTCTGTCTCTATAAATCTGACTATTTTGGACATTTTATATAAATGAACTCAGATATTATATGGTCTTTTGTGATTAGTTTCTTTCATTTAGGATAATGTTTTCAAGGTTCATCCATGTTGTAGTGTGTATTAGTCCTTTATTTCTTTTAAATATGGAGTAATTTTCCATTGTATGGATGTACTACATTTTGTTTGTCCATTCATTAATTGATTTAAATTTGGGTTGTTTTCACTTTTTGTCTGTTGCATGTAATACTCCTATCAACATTCATGTTCAAGTTTTGGTATATGTTTTAATGTACAACTTTGTTGTTTCAGCTCCATTTCTTAAATTGCCTTGACATCTTTGTTAAATAATTGACTCTAAATTTAAGATTTTTAGTTTTGGGCTCTCACTGCTAGTCTATTGATATATATGTTTATTCTTATGCCAGTATCACAGAGTATCACTGTTGCTTTGTGATAAGTTTTGAAATTAGCAAGTGTGAGTTCTCCAACTTTGTTCTTCTTTTCAAGATTGTTTTGTTAGTTGGGGTACCTTGCAATTCCATAGAATTTTAGAATCAGCTTATCAATTTCTGCAAAGAAACAAATTAGAATCTTGATAGACATTTTATTGAGTTTTTAAGTGAACTTTAGGAGTATTGCCATTTAACAATATTTAAGTCTTCAGATACATGAATGTGGGATGGCTTTTTTTTTATCTTTAATTTCTTCTAACAATATTTTATAGTTTTCAGAGTATAATTTTTACACTTTTACTAAATTTATTCTCAGTATTTTATTCTTTGGGATGTTTTTGTCAATGGAGTTGCTTTCTTCAGTTTTGATTGTTCATTGCTAATGTGTAGGAATAAAATTTATTTTTGTACATTGATCTGTGTCCTATAATATTGCTGAACTAGTTTATTAATCTAAATAATTTTCACTACAATTTTTATGATTATATGTGTACAAGATCATTAGAGATAGTTTTGTCTCTTCATTCCTGATTTAGATGCTTTTCCTTTTATATTAATTCTTAATTTCTCAACATAGAGCCTCCAGTATAATTTTGAATAGAAATGGTATGAGTGGGAGTTTTAATTTTGATGAAATTCAGTTTATCACTTTTTTCTTATTCCTGATCATAGAGGTAAATAAAGAATTTAGACTTTCACCATTAAGTATGTTATTTGCAGTCATACATCATCTTTGAATCCCTGAGATCACGACTACTTCAGTTGTAGCTTAGTTTATAAGCATTTTTAAGAAATAATACCCCAGTGAAAATAGGATACTTAGACTATCTATGGGAGCTCTGGTAGCATAGTGGCTAAGACACTTGCCTGCTAACCAGACGGCTGGCGGTTCAAACCCACCAGCCACTCCTCGGAAGGAAGGTTGGGCAATCCTACTTCCATAGTGATACTGCCTCGGAAACCCAAGGAGGGGTCGCTATGAGTCGGGGCCCACTCGATGGCACATAACAACAACAACAACAGACTATCTATAGATATACAGAGTAAATAATTTTTATATATTTATGACTAAAAATTGCTCTGATTCTTCCTATTCATTTTAATTTTAAATGCATGGACATTTCATTAATACATTGACAATATGATACTATGTTAGCATCTAATTTGTCTAATTTTAAATTAAGGTCAGAGTTTACTCTGAAGTATACATTATACTACTGTTATTTAAATTTATTTTGTTTTACTTCTTGAATAATCCCTGCAATACTTAAACATTCCTTCATATTACTGTCATCTAAATCTCTTCTACTACAGTTTATTGCTCTTGGTTAAAAGAGAAAAAAAAATCACCCCATGATCCAAAAAAATTAAAGCCATACCAATATAGATAGGGAGTCTCCTTAAAAGCAGCTGGATATTCCAAGTGTCAGTTATCTTAGGAAAGGCTCAGAAATGAACTTGAACCCTGAAAATGGAGTTTAACCAGGTGGGAGAAGGAATTCCTTGCTCTCTGAGACCCCTCTTGAATTTAGATTTAGGTTGCTAGATGTAGTTGGGTATTTTAGGCAAGTTGAGAGCTGAGTGAGTAAGTGTCCATGCACTGAACTCTAAACTGAAAACAGGTGAACTTAGATGCTACATTATTTATTTTCTTGATATTCTGTGTTGGCTTATATCCAAATATATGTTAGTGTTATATCCGAATATTTAATTTTATTTAAATATTGCAGTCTTATTTTAGCTTTGGCCTAGAGAATTAAGAGGAGGGCCATTTGCCTTTGCTTGAGCCAGTGTTTTAAATTCTGATAAATGCCAATATTCTCCCTTTTGAAACTGTCATTGGTGAGACATCCTAAAGGAAAGATGAATCTTAGGAGACATTAATAAGACTACAAAAGACCCACCTGGCCTTTAATTGAAAACCTTAGAAAAACTTACTTTCATTTTATTAAAGAATATGACATTGCTCTCCACTCCGTGGTAATTTTTTTTATAATATCAAAGTATTTTCTTCTTAATTACATTGCCAGGGAAGAGTGCAATGAGATGACTTTTGTTTCACCTTTCTGATATGTTTACTTAGATGTCCAAATTTTAGAAGAAGGTAAAATTTTAACATGGACATGTTACCTTGTTATTCTTTTTGCACAGAAAACTATAGTAAATGTTTTTGCCCATTGAATCATCTGTTTTCTCTATTTTACACTACTGGGTTATCTGACATTTTGCATTTATGTCCCTAGTAAAAAATCTACTATCTGACTATTTTGCATTAATGACATACATCTGGCAGTAAAGAGCAGTGAGGTGGAAGGCCAGACTAACAGTAACTCTGGCTATGATGGTTAAGGTTATATGTCAACTTTGTTGGACCATGATTCTAGGTTGTTTGGCAGTTTTGTAATGATGTAATTTGGCAGCTATGTAATAATATGTAGTCACCCTCCATTTTGTGATCTGATGTCATCATCCTCCATTTTCTCATAATGCTAATTTTTGCATAATAACCTGTTCTTTGCAAACTAACCATGTTGGTAAGTGAAGAGTGGGAGTATGTATATACAAAGAAATCTGTGAAATTGGAACTCAGTGGTACTACTTTGTTTTTCTAGTTCTTACAAGTTTTCTTCCTTTGATAGAGTGAAGTCTTAATACTTTCTATCACTTGTTTAAATGGAAAATATTTACATCTTCCTTCCCTGACAGGTTTCCACTTACACAGGTTCCAGCTTTCACAGGTTTTACTGTCCATATATCTATTATCTATATCTGTATACACATTACCTAAGTATACATGTGATACACAAAGGAATCAAATGTAAAGATATCTCTGCATTTTTTTAAATCTTAGTTTTAATCATATTACCTGACACCTAGTAGTTTTACTGAATGAGTGAAGTTAGAATAAATTTGGTTTCCTAGGAAATATTGTTGACATTTTTCTAAATATACTTTCTTCAAACATCTCCAGCCTAAACTTGGGAGTGTAAGTAGAAATAACCACTTTAACAGTGGTTTTTGATGATGTAATTATTTTGTTAGCAATGAAATATTCAAACATACAAATTTTTATTTGCCTAGGTATGCCCTTTAAGGATCTCTGATAGCACAGTACCTAAGGCACCTGACTCCTAACCAGAAAGTTGGCAGTTCAAACCCACCAGCCACTCTGTGGAAGCAAGAGTAGGCAATCTACTTCTGTAAAGATTTACCACCTTGGAAACCCAATGTGGGTCACTGTGAGTAGGAATTGACTCGAAGGCAGTGGGTTTGGTTTTTTGGTTAGCTATGTCCTTTAATAGAAAATGCCCTCAGTCATTGTAGTTCTCCTCCATATTCTAGATGGATCTTCTGCAATAACTCCAAGCCAGATAATTATATCTCTTTTAGTCTGGTGATGGCCACCATATTCTCAATTGTTACTCTAGATAGGCTACTTCTGTGTAACCGTCTTTGACAGTTCCAAAGAACAGGTCATTATGCAATATAAATACTTATATGTTCTTATTGCCTTTCTTTGATAATTACTATTAAATAGTTTCATAGTTTAAAAATTATTTTTGTTGCTATTATTTTTCTTCCTGATAAAAGACAGCAATGTAAGAGTTTGAATTTTGGAATTTGATACAGATTAGAATCCTAGCAGCAATTTGTCTCTGCCTCAGGTTCCCCTCTTCCCTACTTTTGGTAAGAGAGGGAGAATACCTCCTTTATATATTTGCCCTGATCAAAAGACAACATATATGTAAAATACTTAACACAATATCTGGCACACAGGTATTTATTACTTCCTTCCTCCCCGTTTCCTTGTCAGAAGCAATGTCAGTTTCTTTCCTGCATTCTCCAGTGGGTTATCTATGTTAAAATTAACGATATTTTAATTAGTTAATATAATATTTTAAAGCTTTCATCCATAGCTAATGCTAAAAATAATGCTACAGGGTGCATAAATTAAGAAAATAAAAAACTCCATATAAAAGTTCAGGTAGAGATTTAGAACCCTAGTAAAGGCCCTGCTCTCACTGAAACTCCTTTGTATTTCATAGGTCTAAGCAGAGCTCTTGGAAGGAAGATTGGGCAGTCCTACTGCTGTAGTGATACTGCCTCAGAAACCCAAGGAGGGGTTGCTATGGGTAGGGGCCGACTCCATGGCAAACAACACCACCACAAAGCAGAGCTTTGGTAGCATAGTGCCTAAGGCACTTGACTGCTAACCAGAAGGCTGATGGTTCAAACCCACCAGCCACTCCTCAGAAGGAAGATTGGGCAATCTACTTCCATAGTGATACTGCCTCGGAAACCCAAGGAGAGGTCGCTATGAGTCAACAACAAGAAGCAGTTCTTTACTATTAAGCCTGTAGGGCCAAAAAAGGCCAGAACTTTTTTTCCCCCAAGAGTGGGACTGACTGAAAAGAGACAGTTTTTAAGTCCTTACACTGTTCAAACGCACCAGCCACTCCTCGGAAGGTAGAGGGGACAATCTACTTCCGTAGTGATACCACCTCGGAAACCCAAGGAGGCGTCGCTATGAGTCACGTCCCACTCCACGGCACATAACAACAACAACACATTGTTCTTAAGCTAAAGATGCTTGTCAAGTACCTGTACTAGAATATTATAATATCTGCTTTTCCTGTGTATGTTGTAGAATTGAGTCTTAATTATCTATGTATATCAAAATGAAGATTTTAAAACATTTTCTAGACTTTTATGTTTATTCATCTTTATAATCATCTTTCTTGTTTCTACTTAATTATAATTAGCTAAAAAAAAATGAGGTAAAGTTTATGGATTGTTCCCATTCAACAAAGCTTTTCATGAGGCAAATTTTAAAGCAACTCTTTCACATCATTGTTTTTCTATATAAGCAATTCACTAGATAACTATTCCTTTACTTTGGATTTAACAATCTCATTTGCTGCTTTAAACTCCTTATTTTGCTGCTGGGCTTTTATTGCTTTTTGTTGCTTTTGTGTTTAAGTCTTAGTTTGCTGTTGGTTTTCTTCATACCTGAACCTATAAGTAGCCTGCCATGTCACTTTTTATTATTCATGCAAATTGTAGCTCTTTCTTTTATTTTTACTTCAATGCTTCGGGCTCTGCCATCCACGCCTCCCCCTGTTTTTTATTTTTTATTTTTTCCTCCTTTAGAAAAAACTACTTAAGTATTTAAAGTTTAGTTTAAATTTGCCCTTATATGAAATGATCTACCACATAAATGAAAATCCTGGGTGGGACAGAGGTTGGAAGCAAGGAGCATACCATTTCCTACTTTAGGATTCAGTGGACTAGGACTGGTTCTAACAACTGACATCACTGGACTTGTGGTAATGGGCACTTATTACTAAGGAGTAACAATACATAACAGGCTACTCTTTTTATTGGAACCTCAATGGAAAACACACAATTCCAATGCTCTGAGAAACTATTGTTTAAAGAACATAGCAAGTGAGGATGATCTTACTCAAAATGTCACTTGACTAATTACTTAATCATTGGTTTCCTATTGAATATTTAATATCCTACTAGGAACAATTAAATTTCATTTAAAGTTACTTCATACTTCCTTTGATATATAATTATTTATTTAGAATTATATAATGTTATGTTGCTAGAATTATATAATGCTTGTGCCATTGAGTCTGTACTGATTCATAGAGACCCTGTATAACAAAGTAGAATTGCCCTATAGGGTTTCCTAGGCTGTAATCTTTATAGGAGCAGATCGCTAGATCTTTTATGCTATGGAGTGGCTGGCGGGTTTGAACCGGAGCTTTTGGTTAGCAGCTGATCACTTTTAACCACTGTGCCGCCAGAGATCCTAGAATTATGTAATACCAAAAATAAAAGCCAAACTCACTGCCATTGAGTTGTTTCTGACTCATAGTGACCCCCATTCGGTTTCTGAGGCTGTAAATCTTTACAGAAGTAGATTGCCCATTCTTCCTTCCACAGAGCAGCTGGTGGGTTTAAACTGCTGATCTTCCATTTAGCAGTCAAGTGCCTTATCTGCTACACCACCAGAGCTCCAAATAGCGGGTGTTCTGGTTACCTAATGCCACTCTGACAGGATATACTACAAACGGGATGGCCTTAACAAACAGGAGTTTATTCTCTTAGAGTTTGGAGGCTTTAAATCCGAGTTCAAAGTTCCAGGCTCTAGGGGCTGGGTGAAAGTCCCTCAGCCTTGGGCTACAGCTCTGCCTCCAGCTCCCTGCCCACTGAAGATAGAGGCATTTCTTCACTCAGATAGCTACTGGTTGCTGAGGCTAACAAGCCCAAGGTTGACAAGTAAAAAGGCACAGTCCTGATGTTACCAAATCACACTGCAGGCCATTAATTCAAGTCTACTATAAGTCCCAAGGCTGCCAGAGCATAACAGGCTGTTGAACAATGACACGGCTACATGCAGAGTCCAAGAGTGCCATATTCTAGAGACCATTCTCCAAGGCTTCTGCTTATTTACAGGAAGCTGACCACATTTCCCGAGCAGCTACTCAGCTGCCCACAGTAGATTCCACCATGCAGTTGATTACCAGTCTCATCATGGGGAATACTGCATGTAGCTGCCCAGCCATTCAACCAGGCCCAGCCAAGTTGACACACAAACTGAACTACCACAGTGGGGATTATTTCCAGGAGAGGTTGTGGGTGGGAAATAAGATCTTTAAGAGAGTTGTAAAGCAGGCAGTTGTATAAACCATTCAGAGGAGAGGATTGGTCTACATAAATACATGGGGTATCATGAGTGTACATGTAACTGACAACTGAAAACTCAGGAATGGATGAGTGCACAGGAGAGAGAGGGAGAAAAGAAAACACAACCTAGATCAGTCCTTATAGACTCCGCATTTAATAAAATAGGACCAGTCAGGTCCTATTTTTATTGATAGTATAACCAGCTGACTTATACCTTAAAATTTGAATATTGATGTGAGAGGCTATAGCTTCAGAATTTGTAGTAGATTTTTTTTTTTTTTAATTTTAATTAGGTTTGAACTCAATAAAAAAAGAAAATGCATTTGTACTCCCTACGGAGTGCATAAGTTTATGATTTTTGGTTTTATGTATATAGCTTTTAATCTGTTGGAGAATTAAGAAACATCACAGGGTCTTTATCGATGGTTTATTTGCTGAGTTGAGATTGAGTTTTCACAAGACTAAAAATTGGTTATTCTTGTGTGGAAAGAAACTCAGGTGATTTTTCATTACTAGAATTTGGAAGACAAGGTAGTAAACTAGAAATTAAAGTTTATATTTAAAATTGTAGCCTCTCACATCAGCAGTCATATTTCCTAAACTTCCTGTCTTTATTTTATTTGACTTGAAATGCATGTTTTGTGTGATAGAATTATTATATTTTTAATGGATGAAGCCTCACCTAGTCTTCTGCATCATTAACATTAATGCATTATGATTTATGTCAAAAAGTTTACTTTCCAGTCACTAATATGATCCAGCCCCAGGGTTACAGGTGAGGAGAGACAACTCAGGGACGCCCAAAGTAGCAAGCGGGAAGAGAAGGAGAAAGGGGATTAAAAGCCAGGAAGCCAGAGAGAACAGCGATCAGCCAAAGGGATTAGGTGAGGAGAGGAAACTCAGGCCCACCCAAAGCAGCAGGACTGGAGAGCAGGAGAAAGGGGATAAAAGCCAGGAACAT
>NW_006922004.1:1765379-1772342 GCF_000298275.1 Orycteropus afer afer | reverse complement strand
GTTGTAAGAAGGGACCATTCCCTGGAGAAGGATGTCATGCTTGGTAGGGTGGAGGGTTGATGAAAGAGGGAGAGGCCTTCAACGAGATGGATTGACATGGTGGCTGCGATGATGGGCTCAAGTATAGCAGGGATTGTGGGGCTGGTAAGGGATCGGGCAGTGTTTCGTTCTGCTGTGCATGGGGTCGCTATGAGTAGGAAATGACTCGATGGCACTTAACAACAACAACAATATGGTGCAGAGGCTTATAACTTCACCTAAAAGAATCTTATTATTTGTATCACACTACATGCTGACTCCAATTTGTTCACAGCTGTGATTTGTACACTGTGCTAGAGTTAGGGGACAAGGAAGACAGAAAAAACGTAATCCTGGCTCCAGCTGAGCACCTGCCCCTGCATTGATCCTACATCTAGTCATGAAGATTAGCAAAACCAATATGAATGTTGATTTCATTTATGGGGTGTAACTGTGGCAGCAGGGTGTTAATTTTCACCAGACTACGTGACCTCTTCTATCACTGGATTTATTTCCAGTTTCATTTGTGTATAACCCATTGCCATCAAGTTGATTCCAACACATAGTGACCCTATAGGACAGAATAGAACTGCCCCATAAGGTTTCCAAAGCTGTAATCTTTATGGAAGCAGACTGCCACATCTTTCTCCTGAAAGATTGAAGTTGTTGGTGGGTTCGAACAGCCAACCTTTTGGTTAGCAGCTGCGTGTTTACCCGTTGTGCCACAAAGTCAGCTGAAATGACTGGCTAGGTATTATGGCTTATTTAGCCAAAATCTTCCTTTTACTTTGTCCCTGACACATTGTTCTGTCTTTTTGCACTTTGGTTTGCATAAATTTAGTTATCTGAGATAAAATTTCACTTATAAGATTTATGCTTATTGATAGTCTCTCATATTCCAAGTATTCTTTATATTGAGGAATCAGCAAAATTCACTAGAAAGCTTATATCTTTATAAAATTGCCTCAAGTTATTGGGAATTCACTTGAAATTGCAAAAACTAACAATATTTCTTGAGTTCTTTTAGAAAATTTCACTTTACCCCTTGACTGAAAAATTTTTATAAGAGATTAGTTTAATTTTACAAGTAAATTCATTTTTGGTATGTGTTTAGCAAGGGTTGAACAGTCTGACACAGTAACTTATTGATATACTAAATATCTGGCCTACAACTTTTTAATACTATTATATATATTTACTCACAACTACTGCTGTTGAGTCAGATCCAACTCCTAGCAACCCCTCCTGGGTTTTCCAAGGTGGTATCACTAGGGAAATAGATTGGCCAATCTTCCTTCTAAGGAGTGGCTGGTGAGTTTGAACCGCCAGACTTCTAGTTAGCAGTCAAATGCTTTAGGCACTTCACCACCTCAAATGTATAAAGTATTTTTGCTGTGATAAAAACTGTTTCTTGTATCATTCCTTGTTCACAACTGGGCATAATCTCTTAAGTGACTCATCACACACTTAAACTTCAAACATACTTATATTACAGTCATTTGTGCCTATTAAATTACAAGTTCCATTTAGATCTAAGACTCTGGCTAACTCGTTATTGAATGTTCACTACCTAAACAAGTATCTTGAAGATAATAGGTGCTCAGTAGAAATCTAATAATTAAATTTATTGACTTAATTAGTTTTAATATTTCTTCAATATATAATCAGAACCTGGAGAAGATAGATTGCTATAAGGCAAATGTGTAAATAGTAGTGGCCCCCTCTTTGCAGTTTGAAACTACATGCAGGGAAAAAAATACGACTGAAATAATTCATTTCTAATTTGAACCAAAAGTTCAGATCTGGTCTAGTGCAGCGTTATCGTATGGGTCACATCAGTAATCAAGTTTAGACTTTTATGGTTAGACAGGTCTTTTAATGGCATCCTTCACAACTTTCCGTCCAATGCTTCAGTTCCTTCTGTAGTAGTGCCTCTCAATATTGGCCAAATATTAGAATCACTTGGAGAGATTAAAGAATCCCAGTGCTCAGACCTCACCTCAGTGCAATTATATAAGAATCTTCAGGGAACAGGATCTGTTGTTGTTATGTGACATTAAGTCAATTCCTAGTCATAGTAAACCCATGTACAACAGAATGAAATACCACCCAGTCTTGCACCATCCACACGGTCTTTGCTGCTATGTTTGAACCCAGTGTTACAGCCAGTGTGCCAATCCAATTCTTTGAGGTTCTTCATCATTTTTGCCAACCCTCCAGCTTACCATGCATAATGTCCTTCTCCAGGGATTGGTCCTTCCTGATAACAAGACCAAAGTACATGAGACAAAGTCTTGCCATCGTTTTTTTTAAGGAGCATTCCAGCTGTACATCTTCCAAGAAATACTTACTAATTCTTCTGTAGCCCATGGTATATTCAATATTATTTGCCAACATCATAATTCAAAGACATCAAGTTGTTTTTGGTCTTCCTTATGCCTTGTTGAGCTTTTGCATGCATATAAGTGATAGAAAATAACATGACTTGAGTCAGGCTCACCTTAGTCCTTAAAATGACATTTTTATTCTTTAACAATTTAAAGTGGTCTTTTGCAGCAGATTTGCCCAAGGCAATACATCATTTGATTTCTTGAATTCTGCTTCCATGGGTGTTGATCGTGGATCCAGAATATAGGCATCAATATTTTTTAAAGCTCCTTAGGTGATTCCAAGGAGCTCTGGTGGCACAGTGTTTAAGGCACTTGACTGTTAACCAGAATGTTGGCGGTTCAAACCCACCAGCTGCTCTGGGGAAAGAAGATGGGACAATCTACTTTTGTAAAGATTTACCATGTTGGAAGCCCAATAGGGGTCACTATGAGTCGGAATTGACTCGATGGCAGAGAGTTTGTTTTTTTGTTTTAGATGATTCCAGTTTACAGTCAAAGTTGAGAGCCATTGCATTATAATATCCTTACCAAATATTTTCCCATTCTGATTGAACTCTGCTGGAGATGAGGGCCTTTCTACCAAACTTAGTCATGTGTTTATTCCATTTATTCAAATAGTGACTTAATTATAAGAGTGATTAAATTATATACTGTTTAAATTATGTAACATAAATCAAACTCACCAATTTAATTCTCAACTGTTGGTAAACAATACTGAAGAAAGAGTGACTTTTAAATTTGAATCATCTTCTCTGAAGTAGTATTGCAGTACTTTTGAATGACTTCCAAAATTTTGGCTGATCATAAAAATCACTTCAATCATTTTCAAATTTTACTTTAGCCGTAATCAACTTATTTGGTGTGACTTAGACGAACATTTGGATCTGTCTTAGAGAGTATTATGATAATTTCATTTTCTGGGACCTGGGGAAACAGAGAACTGATGGACAGATTATTTTTACTTACTTATACCTTACTGATTTAACACACAGTGTTTATAGTTAAAAGTTAGTCCTTTTTGAGGATACACTAGTTTCTTAGGAAAATAGTGTACCATCTAGGATATCTCAAATACAGTGAAAGAACTTAGGGGAATGATGAAAGTTTGGTTTTGTAAAGCTCCTTGAATTTAGAGAAGAATTTTAGCAATTTAACCCTCAGCTTCCCCACTCTCTGACACACACACATACACACACATCTTATTTCTTGCTTAGAAAATAATCTATTTTGAGACCATCTGCCTAAGTGTCAACTCGAGTACTTTCACATTTCCTTTATCCTTTCAGTGGGATTTGGCTACTGAAAGTCAGTGTACAACATTGTTGTTAAATATTGGGTTTGTGTCCCATCTCCACCCTTCCTCATTATTTGTGGGCTTGTGAAAATTATTATCTAAGCTCCAGTCCCCATTTGCACAATAAAGGTAATCTTACATTTATTGTAGGATGTGAGGATAGCTCCTGGATTATAGTAGTGGCTCATTAAGTATTAAATGTTGTATTGTGTTAGTATTATCATCATTATTACTGAGCAGATTACAATGGTTATAAAATAACCTTATTTAAGATAATAGTAGGACAAAATCTTGAGTGCAGTTCTATGGATAACATCATTACTTTCTTTTATGAAAAATTCTCTTCAGACATGATCTTGGATTGTGCCTTTACCAAACTGAGTTCCTATGGAGAGCACTAATGCCACAGACATGAATTAAGTTGTCTCTCTTAAAGGCCACAGAGTGTAGGTTGGTTGAAGCCCCTAGGTTTCTGTAACAGTTCCTTAGCAGTACAGGAAAGCTAGCCTTCACAGGTGTCATTCTTTGAATCAACTAAGATCCTTTATTGCTAATCTTGTCTGCTACATGTGGAGTTGTGAAGTTAAATACAGTATACCAGACACAACCAAAAACCCAAACCTACTGCCATCCAGTTGATTCTGACTCATAGTGACCCCCATTGTGTTTGCAAGGCTGTAAATCCTTACGGAAATAGGTTCCCTCATCTACCTCCCACAGAGCAGCTTGTGGTTTGAACTGACCTTTTGGTTGGCAACCAAATGCCTTACCTACTATACCACCAGAGCTCCTTTACAGGACATGCAGTTAAATTTGAAATTCAGATAAAGAGCTAAAATGTTTTAGTATAATTATCACTACAGAAGTAGACTGCCCAATCTTCCTTCTGAGGAGTGGCTGATGGGTTTGAACCGCTGACCTTCTTCTGGTTAGCAGTCAAATGCCTTAGGCATTGCACCACCAGACCTCTCAAATATTGCATGGGACATACTTATACTAAAACATTATTTATTGTTTATCTGAAATTAAAATTTAACCAGGTAGCCTATAGTTTTTTTTTTAACATAAATTTGGCAATCTTTTGCACAAGCTATGTAAGAATGTTTTGGGTGAAAAGTAGGTAGGTTTCATCTTACAGTAAAATGTTAGTATTTCTGAATGAACAAGAGATAAATACTGTTTAAGTAAGTGAAAAGGCTAAATTACAGCACTAAAATGACTTCATTTGTTGAAATACTAGAAATATAATTCATTTCAGATTAATACTAATAAATAAAATCAGACAATGATGGTCCATAATTAATACTAATAAATAAAATTAGACAATGATGGTCTATAAAGATGAATATCTTCTTGCTTATTTAATCCCAAATATTTACATTAAGTGAATGGTGAACCTACACCTCTTTCCACTACATACTTAAAACCAAACAAACCCACTGCTATCGAATTGATTCTTACTCATATCAACCCTACTGGGTGGAGTAGAACTGCCCTATAGAGTTTCCGAGGCTGTAAATCTTTACAGAAGCAGACTGCCTCATCTTTCTCCTGCGGATCAGTTGGTGGGTTCAAAATGCCTGCCATTTGGTTAGCACCTGAATGTGGTTAAAAAAAAAAAAAAACACTGTGCCATTAAAAGAGAATTTATGATATTATAAGTGTACCCCATTTTAGGAAAATATGAAGTTAAACAGGATTAAATTATGATATTCATGTTTCTGAATAATTTCTTACATTATAAAATTAGTGCTTTTAAATCATATGTTATGTACAAATATTTTATTTACATATATTTTGACATAGAAATTCCTGATTACCCCAGAATGTATTGAATTATCCCTTCTGTGAAGTTAAACTACTTATTCTGGTGGTAATTTACTCATTCATTAATTAAAAATTAACTAAGAATTTGTGTGCCAAGAACTGTGCTTAGTACTGGGGATATGAAAAGGTATATATGACAGGCTCCCTGCCCATTTTGTGCTTGAAGTGTAGCTCTGAAAAGAGAGAGATAATGTCAACATTATAATGCCATGTGACAAGTGCTATAACAATGAAATGAATTGCTTCTAGATCCAGAAAAAGTTGCCTGAGGTAGGTTTCACTGAGGAGGTAACATTTAAAGTAGGTTTTCAAAGATGAATGAAAGTTTGCTGGGCAAAAAGACCATTGTAGGCAGACAAAGAAAAAACCACCACTACCACACCCTAGCCCAAGAACCTGATATAGCTTGGGGATAGTAAAGAGATGGCAGGGGGAGGATGAGTTCTACAAAGAGTGTAGAGCGTGTGGAGCTGGCAATTAAAGACAGGTGATATAAGCTTGTGAATATTTTATATTGAGATAAGAGTTTTGATTTTATTATCTAGTCTACAGGGAATTATTATTTTATTGTGCTTTGGGTGCAAATTTAAAGAACAGAATTTGTTTTACATTCAACAGTTCCTGTACATTTAGTTTCACTCCCCAATTTTCATCCCCCACCCTAAACCACTTTCCTTTCCTCTCTTCCCTGTGACACCCCCTCCCTGTACCCTTCTTAGTTATGCACTCTTCTCTGTCCAGCTTTCTCTCCATGTGAATGCTGCCCCTCTGATGCCCCTTGGCCGACTGCTCCAAGGGGTGTATCTCCATAGATAGGTGGGTGCATTACCCTGGGCTGGGTGTTCTGCATGTAAGTCTTACTACTGTTGGGTTGGGAGGCAGCCCTTAGAGTGAATCCTAGCCGAGGCCAGAAGTGTACTCCAGGGCCATAGTCTTAGGGGTTCCACCAGGCTCCATCTGACCAGGTCTACAGGGAAAAATAAGGTTTTTCAATTGGTAGAGAGCTAATTGTTTATATAGGTCAGGAATTTACTTGAAATATGGAAAAATAAGTGGCCAGAAGTTATTGCAATAGTTCATGTGAGACATGATGACAACAGGAATAGGGTAGGTACACTTGGATTGGGAAGGAGATCTTGTGTGGGAGACACTTGTAAATTAGAATTGATAGGACTTGGAAGTTTTTGTTTTTTGATATGAATGCAGATGTGAGGATGAAAGATGGGGATACATCATATATCTATGTATATGTTATTTCCCAAAGTGTTACAATTATTAGAGGGAGGGACCCTATCCTAATGTTTCTGTTTGATTCCTCATAGTACATCAAACAATATTCAATATATTCTTGTTAAATTTAAATAAGAATTAAACATAAAATATATTAAAATGAGACATACTTATATATCTTTATTGTTGTTGTTGTTGTTGTTA
>NW_006922004.1:1737369-1764319 GCF_000298275.1 Orycteropus afer afer | reverse complement strand
AAACACAAGTAAACATCTTTCTGGTATTCTTTGCCTTGAGCCAAGATCCATCTGACAACAGCTATGATATCCCTTGTTCCACGCCCTCTTCTGAATCTGGCTTGAACCTCTGGAAGTTCTCTGTCAATATACTGCTGCAATATCTTTATTAGTATTTTAATAAACTGATTATTATAGGAATATCACAGGATGTGTAGTGGCAAAGTCCAAATCCATTTGGTTAAATAAGATAACCCAGGTGTCTAATATATAATGATCCTATCAAAGTTAAGCTTTCTTTTTAATCACCTCTTCTGCCTTGTAATTTTGATCATTTACTTTTAAAATGTAATTGTCTATCGCCCTTTTAAAATTTCCATAGAATCAGTTTTCTCATATTATGGATAAATAATACAACTCCAGGGAAGTCTGAGATGGACCAAATTTTGGACTTTCAATCCATAGTTGTAGCTTTGTAGCTCAGTGTTTCAATTATGAGACAATGAAGCAAGAAGAAATGATGTTAATAGAGAGGCTTCAGTGTTTCAAGAAACGTGAAACAAGATTACATTGTACACCATACAATTAGGGTACTATTTAAATATTATTCCATATGTTATTTTGTTGTTTTTATGTGCCGTGGTGTCTGACCTGATTCATAGCGAACCCTCCTTCCGTTTCCCAGGTAGTATCACTATTGGAAGTAGATTGCCCAACATTCTCATATGTTCTTATATTTTATTTATCTTTGTAACTTTTTTCTTTACTTTCATGATACTTAATGCCTATATAAAATGCTATTTTTCTGTGGTTTAGTTTTACATGGGTGTATTAAGGTGGGCACATCAGCTAATGAGGTTGTCTGTGAGAATATCAAACACACCCAGACTCTAAGGCAGCAGTCCTTAACCTTGAACAGGTAATGAGCCACATGGCCACAGAGTAGAGAGAGAGTGTG
The DNA here is from genome assembly GCF_000298275.1 of Orycteropus afer afer. Taxonomy (NCBI): domain Eukaryota; kingdom Metazoa; phylum Chordata; class Mammalia; order Tubulidentata; family Orycteropodidae; genus Orycteropus; species Orycteropus afer. The sequence continues at coordinate 1,763,382 of NW_006922004.1, read as the reverse complement.
ACATTGTAACATCATGTTTGATAATGTTTGTGGCAGAATACTGTGTCACCATGACTCAGCACCACTCACTTATTGATTCTACAGCACAGGAAACACATAGATCAAAACTAGTCAACACACAGGAGAGCAAAACTGGTCTGTCAGATCGCGAGTAGTTCGAGACGCTGCACGTGTATGCTGAATAGTGCATCTTATTTCCTTTCATCTTTGGCTAGAGCTGGGAAAGCAGGCTGGATCTGGCCAATTTATTTTCTCTCTCCCGCTGAGGAGAAGGAAGCAGCAGAATGCTTGCTGTTCTACTTTTTCTGTGCTACAGTGGGTATGTTGGCTGTTACTGGGTGCCATTCAGTGAAGGACAGTGACATAGGGATACCAAAAGTCAGGAAACTCCATATGGCTAAAAAGCCACATTATACTGATACCACTATTCTAGTTTTAGGTTGTGTGACCTGGGTATGTAATAGATGTACCAGCTGTTCTGTGCTTACATTAAAAAGAATACAGATAACTAGTTTTTCAATGAAGAACCTGGTAAGTTGTACTAGTGTTCTGGTTACCTAGTGCCACTCTGACAGGAATATACCACAAATGGGATAGCTTGAACAAACAGGAGTTTATTCTCTTACAGTTTGGGAGGCTAGAAGTCCGAGTTCAAAGTGCCAGGCTCTAGGGTCTGGGTGAAAGCCCCTTGACCTTGGGCTTCAGCTCTGCCTCTTGGTCCTCACCCACTAAAGCTAGAGGCATCCCTTCACTCAGACAGCTGCTGGCTGCTGAGGCTGACAAGCCCAAGGTTGACAAATAAAATGACACAGTCCTGATGTTACCAAACCACACAGCAGACCATTAGTTCAAGTCCATTGAAAGTCCCAAGGTCAGCAGAGCATGGCAGGCTAAACAACAACTCAGCTACATGCAGGGTTCAAGTGTGCCATAAGTTAGAGACAGTCCTCAAAGCTGTTTCTTATATATGGGAAGCAGACCACATACCCAAAGCAGCTACTCAGCTGCCCCAATAGATTCCACCATGGAGTTAATTACCAATCTCAGCATGGGAATAACTACATTCTGCTGCCCAGCCACTCAACCAGGCCCAGCCAAGTTGACACACCAACTTAACTACCACAGCTAATTTGTTGATTGAGTGCTCATCATATAGTTTTGATGAAATCTCCTTGGAACAAGTCCTGTGAAATGGTGTAATGACTGCTGTTGTCACACAAATATCTGCATTCTATTCAATAAAGTAGTTCTCCTTATTGTCTCTTACTCATATTCTTTTAGCTCAGGAGTTATATTTGATCAATTATACTTCAGTTTTTTATATTTTTGAATTCAGATATGCCATGGGTTAGGTTCTCTTGGTAGGACAAATATGTATGACAGTTAAGGGCCATTGATACCAACATTAAAAAGAAGGCAAACTTCATTTTCTTTTCATGTAAGAAAGTAATGACTAATTTAGAATAATGCTGAAATGAAGTCAGTGTATTATTGTCATTATTGGCAACACTTACATTTTATTAAAAGAATTTTAATAATAGTTTAATATCATTCCTGTTATGCACAGTACATTTTGTTTTAAATTGAAAAAAAAAATTTTTTGCTGGAATTATCAAATAATCTCAGTATGTTAGCTTTCTGGGGACTCGGGAAGAAAATATCAGAATCACTCCTGATCATGATTCTGAGAAAAGAAGGAAAAAAAAATCCAATATTTATTAATAGCTTACTATGTGGTAAGACTTTTTATGTGTTTTTGCTGCTTTAAATTTTGAAAGCAATTCTGTGAGGTAAATGGTATTATCCCAAGTTTTTGGTTAAGAGGAAACAAGGTCAGTGTTGTGAAGAAGGGCAGAAACTGACATGTTAAAACACTTATGTGTTAATAACTTTACAAATATTTTCTCAAAATAAATTTCATTGTTTCAAGTGTGTGAATTAGATAGAATAGGCTAGATTAGACCATGGTAATAAATGGACTCAAAATCTCAGGGGCCTAATTATGTAAAGGATTATTTGCTCATGCACAGTTGACTGTGCCTCCAGCTGACATTCTGTGGCAGTTTCTCCTTGTTACCTGGCCATTCAGGCTGAGGGAAGTGCCACTACTTGTTGATAGGCTTCCTGGAACTATAGGCTCTTTAGTTGTAGTGGAGGGAAACGAGAGAGGAGAGTTGTGGGTAAATTTTCAAGACCTCAGCCTAGAAGTTACATACATTGCTGTCCCATTGGTCAGAGCTAATCATCTGGCCCCACCTTACTGTATGGAGGCTGGGAAATATAAAGGAGCAAATGCAGTTAGTGGGGAACATTGTTGTATCTGCTACAATATTGTAATCATGATTTAAAAATGAGAAGACTGAAGATAAGAGGTTAGATCACCTTCCCCAATTATATACGTAATAAGTGGTAGACATGGTTCTTTTTTTTTTCTCTCTCTCAGTGTTTCCTCGAAACTAGGTCTTTCTGAGTACAAATAACTTTTTTTTTTTTTTTTTTAATCATTTCCATCTCCTTGCCTTTCTCCTAAGTATTCTGGTGGTTTAGAGTTATATGTGGATCTGTGGTAGTGAATTTCCAAGATGTCCTTCAAGATAACCTCCAGTGATCCTTACTTCTTAGTATTTATGCCCTTTGGTAGGCCTCTCCTTGAATGAACACAGCTGACTTGTGTAAACAATATTGCATAAATTACGTAGTATGACTTCTGAGACTAGGTCATGAAAGAGTCATTTCTGCCTTGCTCTCTCTTGGATCTCTCACTGTAAGGAAACTAGTTGCCTATGTCATGTGAGAACACTAAAACAGCCCTATGGATCTCCCAAGAGCCATATGATGCAGTGGTTCGGTGCTCAGCTGTTAACAGAAAGGTCAGCAGTTTGATCACACCAGCTGCTCCACAGTCTACTTCTGTAAAGATTGAACCAAACCAAACTCATGCCATTGAGTTGATTCCCACTGATAGCAACCTCCATTAGGTTTCCAAGGCTGTAAATCTTTATGGAAGCAGACTACCTCATCTTTCTTCCACAGAACAGCTGGTGAGTTTGAACACGAACCTTTTGATTAGCAGCCAAATGCCTTAACTATGACACCACCAGAAACCCTAAGGGGCAGAAGAAGGATTTTTTTTGCCATTTACTTTCCAACAAATCTGTATTTTTTTGCTTCAGAAGAAAGATTGGGCAGTCTACTTCCGTAGTAATGTTGTTGTTGTTGTTATGTGCCGTCGAGTCGGCCCCGACTCATAACGACCCCTCCTTGGGTTTCCGAGGCAGTATCACTACGGAAGTAGGATTGCCCAACCTTCCTTCCGAGGAGTGGCTGGTGGGTTTGAACTGCAGCCTTCCGGTTCGCAGTCAAGTGCTTTAGCCACTATGCTACCAGAGTCCTTGAAAACCCAAGGAGGGGTCACTGAGTCGGATATGACTTGACGGCAGCGAGTTTTTTTTTTTTTTTTGGTTTTTGTTAAAGTATTAATGTGTTCAAGATTATTTTATATTTTAAATCAGATTGTGAGCTTTTGAGAAAGAACAAGCTAAGGATGTTTTTATTAGCAGTTTATTCTTGTAGGGAAGACAAATTATAGAAGTAACTGCTTGATTCTTGGCAAGGAAAAGTGTTTTCTGTGTTTAACTCATTGCTGTATTGCCTAGGGATGAGGAGGGTAGGATTTATAAAAATTAGAAAGAAGGCTTACATGGAGAGACTAAAACTAGAGTGTGAACCTTGTGATTACTGGCACTACTGATGAACCACACTGTGCATCACAGATTTAATTATGTCCTGATTACTATGGCTCTACATAGTTTATGTGATTCTGTCTTGTTTATGCTTAGATTATTTATTAAAAAAATCATATTTATAAGTATAATGGTTTTCAAAAATACAGTTCAGCATCCTGCATACCAGTACAATATGTATTAAGATGTTACACCTTAAGAATTTTACTCCCTGATGTTGCCTAATATTTCAGAAATGAACTAGAAGTTGGGATCCCAGTTTTTCCCAAGATATCAGGAGGAGGAAGTTGGATGCGAGTCAAGGCTTATCAAAGGGTTTTGGCACTAGTCAAAACCCTCAGTAAGAGACAACAGAAGGCTTTTTCTTTTCTATTCAACATGTCTTTAATATCTACATTTCCAAATCCTTATTGTATTGAAGGAGATGAAATTTTCTTAACAAAACCTCTTCATGGGTCATTCACACTCATTTTTCCTTCCTTAGCTTACACCCCCTTGTATACCACCCTCATTATTAGCGAATACTCTTTATATACTCTTTAAATATTCTGTAAATTATCTATCTTTGCTTATTTGTGCCAGTTGGACAAATGATAGGAGAGGGAACATCATTTGGATCAAACAATACATTACTGTTGGAAACAAGATTATTTCATAGAAACACAGACACATCAAGGGAAAAAGGTATGTCTGTACATATACATATTCATTTACATATACAAGAATGAATATATATATAGATATAGATATAGATATGTGTAACATATCTATCTATCTATCTATATATATTGGACAATGAATAGGGAAGACCGAAGAAGAGTTGATGCTTTTGAGTTGTGGTGCTGGCGAAGAATGCTGAAAGTACCATGGACTGCTAAAAGAACTAACAGATCTGTCCTGGAGGAAGTGCAGCCAGAATGCTCCTTGGAAGCAAGAATGGCCAGACTTCGTCTCACCTATTTTGGTCATGTTGTAAGAAGGGACCATTCCCTGGAGAAGGATGCCATGCTTGGTAGGGTGGAGGGTCGACGAAAGAGGGGGAGGCCTTCAACAAGATGGATTGATACAGTGGCTGCGATGATGGGCTCGAGTATAGCAGGGATTGTGGGGCTGGTGCGGGATCGGGCAGTGTTTCGTTCTGCTGTGCATGGGGTCGCTATGAGTCGGAAACGACTCGACGGCACTTAACAACAACAACAACAATCTATATATATATATATATATATAAAACATTATATAACCAAACCAAAAACAAACTCACTGCCGTGGAGTCGGATCCAACTCATAGTTACCCCTTCTTGGATTTCTGAGGCAGTATCACTACGGAAGTAGATTGTCCAACCTTCCTTCCTGAGGAGTGGCTGGTGGGTTTGAACTGCCAGCCTACTGTGTGTGTGTGTGTGTGTGTGTGTGTGTTTTATAAAAGTTTGGAGGAAGGGACCTTTTAGAAGGGAATGTCAGAAGTTTAGACATAAAATGATAAGGACCTTAGCAAGGTGGATGAGTCAGTGAGAACCCATAAGAGATACAGTGAAGGAACATTGAAAAGATTTTTGGAGATAAATAAAATGGAAGAATCAAAGTTAATTCTTCAGATTTGTAGTTAAAGACACACTTCTACATAACAAAAGATAATTATAACATTTTGACATACATAACAATCTTAACTGAAAAATCCCTGAGGGGTAGGTAAGGCAGGAATTATCACCATTTTACAAATGAGAAAACTGCTGCTCAAGGAATTTTAATTGATTTACTTAAAGTCTCACAGTTAGTATGAAACAAAAGTAGGATTCGAATCTGTGTGCTTTGACTTTTGACTTAATGGTTATTTCCATTCTAGGGATTCCTCAATCAGGAGTCCATGAAGTGCCTAAAATATCATGTGTACTTGTGTATATGTGTGCATTTCCCTGGTCAGAGGATTGCTACTCTGAGAATATGGACAGGATCATGGCTCTTTAAGAACTTTGTTTCTTTTTGGTGACTGCTTGGACTGTATGACTAAAAGGATAATGAAGTAAGACAGATGACCATAGCTAGTAATTTGATCATAGAAAAGTACATTCTCAGAACCTGAAGGACCTAATGGTGTGAAGAATTCTGATTGTGGAACAAAGGGAACAGGGCAAAAGTGTTGACTTCAGGTGATTTTGAAGGAAAGATTGTACTTGGGGCTAGGCTAGCTCTCCATTTCAGTTAGGAAAACAGGCCAGATTTAAGAATTTAGGCCATACACATTCTGTGACTAAGCAAAGGACTTGTAACTCACAGATACGCACAGGTGTTTTATTCTGACATTTCAAGCATAGACAGCTGATTTTTGTCCTTTGCTGTATGCTGATGTCCAACCACAGAAGAGCTGAACAAAGTTTGGGGAGACTGAGGTTTCCAGCCACTGTCAATGTGTGGTTGCACATGGCTTTTGTTGAAACCTAGCTTAGATTTTGTTATCAAGGACTTATTTCTGGCATTTTTTTTTTCTAAAAGTGAAATCCGCTTATACTTCATAAGCAAAATGTTGGTGAATTAATTAAAAAATATAGAAATATCTGTTAAGAAGTTCCTCAATTGTAACTATTTCTTTTTCTCTGGAGTAATAAGTAGGAAACATTTAAGTGTGAAATAATAAAGAACTAAGGTGGTGAAGCTACTGCATGAACAAATTTAGCCCACAGAAGCAGATTTCTGTTGGAGTTTATGAGGATGTTATGAGGATGTGAGAATATTAGCAACTTTCTAATACTGAATTGAGTCTACTGTGAAGTTCTGGCCTGTTTTAAAATTTTCAGAACTACAGAAGCAAAGAATCATTAAAGTCATGTCTGGTAAAGCATCTTTGATTGCTCTTAACCCACATAAAACCAATGCAACCACTGCTGTGGAGTCTGTTCCAACTCATAGCGATCCCTCCTTGCGTTTCCAAGAAGGTATCTCTATGGAAGTAGATTGCCCAACCTTCCTTCCAAGGAGTGGCTAGTGGGTTTGAACCGCCAGCCTTCTGGTTAGCAGTCAAGTGCCTTAGACATTACGCCACCAGAGCGCCTTTAACCCACACGTGGTTCCTTGAAACATGCTTTATAGCATGACTATTTTTGACAATTTGAGTGTTTAAGAATGAAATCAATGCTCTCACATGATTACTGAGATACATAGTTGGACTGTTGTCAATTAATTTAAAAAGCTTAAACCAAAATGCAGTGGCACTTACACCAGCTTCTCTGTGATAATAATAAAAAATTAGCAATAACATAATTTCCTTCAGATCCAATACTCTGAACTACTGTTCTAAAATTGTTTGTTTAGCTCTTCCTCAATCTCTGGTGAACAAAAAGAAATTGCGATTGTGTTCTAAAGCTAAAAATGCAAAAGCAACTAAGTCACAGCCAAAAGATTTCTTCAAGGTCCACTGAGAGAGTCAGAGGCCTGAAGTATATTGAGTTCCATTCCCCTGAAGAAGTTAACATTGCTTCTCGTTTAATGTTAAATATGAGGGTAAAGAATCTTGGCTATACATTTTTGGGACAGATAGAAAGGAAATCAATCAAACTATTCAAAATGGTAACAGGGCAAATAAAAAGCTCTGACAGCTGTCACAAGCAGATGATAGAGACATCACATTAAAAAAAAATAAAGTGTAATATCTCTCTTCAGTTCAAAGAAATGCTATTTTCCTCTGGAATAACAATAAACATCAATCTTAATGGCAGTGTCATGCTATGGGATAAAAAATGTTTTTTAACGGAATTTATTTGAACATTTGGTGTTCTAATTGAACATATATATATACAGAATCTACATTTTTATATACAGAACCTATATTTTTATAACTTTACAATTTACAAAGTTCTTTTAAGATTTATTAACTCATCTGAACAGCCTGGACTCCTATTTCGAGATAATATTTAACAAAGATGATAATATTTGACATGGACCTTGAAGAATGATGAGGCAGAAAAAGACAGAATAGAGGGTAGGAGAAAAGTTCATTACCAGAAAACTTAAAACTAGAAGTCATGAAGAAATGGAAGTTCATGAAGTATTTAGAAAATGGTGACCTAATGTGATTAGAACTACATGGATGATGGAAGTGGCTGGAAATGGAGATGAAATGGTAATCACAGGGGTCTTAACCATCATACTTAATGAATTTAGACTCTTAGGAAAATGATCAGATTATGCTTTGAGCCAAGTAAGTTTGTGGTAGTAGTGAGGAAGCTGCCTAAAACAATGAAATCAGAAAGAAGGATATGACAATAGTACAAATAAGAGAAGATGAAATTCTGAATTTAGGTAATGGCCACATAAATGGTGAAAAATACATAATTTTAAGAAACAATGAAGTCTGAATGGATCTGGGCTCCTGACACCATGAAGCCTCTGTATGAGCCCTGGAATGCTTATAGTTGGGCTGTTGAGAGATAAAAAGAACTTTTATTTAAGTTATTGCTATTTGGAATTTCTGTTATGTCAGTTAAAATTATTTCTTAACTAAGAAAAAGAAGAAAGTTGATGCTTTTAGTTTGGGAAATATAGAATCTGAAGTCATTTTAAGAGTTTAGATCTCAAAATAGTAGTGAAAGTGAAAGATAAAGTTTTGTAAATCATTTCCAATGAATTCATAGTTGAAGCCATAACAGTAAGGTTGTTTGGAAAGAAAAGATACAAGTAGAATGGTAGAGGAGGAAATGATGGGGGACATAGCGTTTAATAGGAGGAGGGAAGAAGAAGCAGCAGAAGAGAAAGAGAAAGAGCAGTCAGTAACACAGAAGCAAAGGGAGGAGAGTTTCAGCAGGTGTGTGGCCACTGGGGTCAGATGCTGCAATGTTGAAGTAGGACTGGGAAGAGGCTCTGGACCTGGGAAGGAGAGAACATGACTGATCTAGGAAGCAGCGGTTTAAGTGGAATGTGGTGGAGAAGAAGCTAGTTAGTGAGTTGCTGCAGAATGAATATAAAGTAAGAGTACTTTTTTTATAAGACATTTTACTGTGAAGGGAAGGAGTGGTTTAACATTGCAGTGTATAGGCTAAAGGAGAATTTAGGGACTATTTTAGTTATATACTGCTGCTGTAACAGAAATACCAGAGTGGATGACTTTAACAAACAGAAATTTATTCTCTTACAGATTAGAAGGCTAGCAGTCCAAGTTCAGAGTGCCAGCTCTAGGGAAAAACTTTCTCTTTTTGTGTCTTTTGTTACTATGAGGATCCCAGTGCAGGGAGCCTGGGTCCCGAGGATGCACTCTGCTCCTGGCTCCTCTTTCATGTTGGTAGTAAATCCCCCTTCTCTGCTCCCTTCTCTCCCTTTTATATCTAGTAAAATAACAGGTGTTACAGGGAAGGTCCCTTTCCGTCGGATTAGGGCAGTGATTGGACTAAGGGTGTTGCAACCCACCCTTAATCTTAATCCCAATTGGTTTATCACCTCAGATTGCATCATAGGGTATCATTACATATCTGCCACATTGATCATTACATAACTTCTAAACCACTGAGAATCGTGGTGCAGCCAAATTGACACAATTTTTTTTGGGGGGGGGGAACAAGTCAATCCATGACAGGGAACTAGCAAGCAGATGTAATGTAATATCTTGAATTGGACCTAGGTTTTGACAAACCAGCCACAAAATATACTTTGGGGACATTGGGGAAAATTAGAATATGGAGTGGATATTGGATGATACCAAGAAATATTTATTTTCAGTTGTGTTAATGTTAATTTAGACATGTAGGAAAATGTTATTAAAAATAACATCCCCCACAATTTAGGAGTACAGTGTCAAAGTGTCTGTTATTTACTTTATAATGCTTTAGCATTAAAAGGTGGGGTGGAGGATTTAAGAAAAGTTGGAACATGCCAAGAGTCACTCAGGGCTCTAAACACTCTCTGACCTAGCTAATGTTTAAAAGCATTCTAATGAGCCACATTCCATTGTTCTTTCAGGGCTTCAAGTTACTCCTGCAAGTAAGCGACATACTTAGGAAGAAAAATCAAGTCTTCTCAGGCAGTTGTTTTATAATTTCTAAGTTTTATCTAACTTTTTTCAAAAGATTTATATAATATATGTATATATAAACTATAACCATGCTTAAGTCTCCCCTTTCCATTTTCCTTTTTATTTCATTTTCCCTGCAGATGAGGTATCTGGAGTTCAAATAAGTGATATTATTTAAAAGTCCCAAAGCAGAATTCAAAGCCAAATCGAAATCAGTCTGATTCCAGGGGCTCTTCCACTCTCTAGATTGGAGCTGTTATGTGTAGTTGAGGATTATTTAGAATGATAAACATAACATTCTAAGATCATCCTCTTTAATCTGTCCTTGCCTCATTCTCCTAGTCTTTTCTGACTGCCTGAGGCTAGATCTGCTATTAGATCTTATCATTGAGCCTAGGCCCTCTGCTTCTGCTGCCAGTAAGACCCAGAATCTGGTTTGGATCTTGTAGTATTGAGTCACAGACCTCTCTGCTGTCCTTTTTACCCTCCCATTCCCTTGCTCTATTGGTCCATAGGGCAAGATTTCTGACTTGATCCCATTCCATAGTTTGCCTCAAACTCTAATTCCCTTTAAGATGGGTGCCTTGTTCAGAACCTCACCTATTTTGCTCATACCTTCATTTTCTGCCAAAGCTTGCCAGCTCCCTCCTTTGTGGAAGTAGATTCTATTGCATATTATTGTACTACTTGTCTGTGGGTGTCACATTAAAGAAAGTCCACTCCAACACACAGCTCTGCTTCAATCTGCTGCCAGGTCTGGCATCATTTTCTAAACCATGTTGGACTCTGCATGCTTTGGCTATTTTGAGTACCAGCCTTTGAAGCCAGGTTAATTTCCTGTCTCTCCATGCTGCCTGCCCCCACTCTCTCACCTAGGTAAACAATGCTGTACCTGTTCTTGACCCACCTCCCTTCCTTGATCTCATATGATGGCAGGAAGGCAATGTTGAGCATTTGACATGTTGCTGCCTGTGATATCTGTTCTTTGGGATTGCTCTGATTTAATAGTCTGCATTGAAATGGATGCCTTGAAAACAGAATATTAATATTGCCGTGTTTTATAATGTACTCCTAATTTATGACAAGGATTTGAGTAAGACATTGAGATGTTATTTGTTTAGTAGTTTTTACATGGCATTCTTAACTTCCCTTCCTTTTATTTTTTGCCATTATAACTTCTCTAAATCAATGATAAAACTTGGGAGATACTTTAGTATTACCTTAAAATGAAACAACAATCTAGTATTTTCTTTGCTTTTCAATATGTTGCCTAGGTACAGACAAATCATAAGTTATGTCCTGGTGGTCATGGCCAATTTTCTGCATCATTTCTTCAACAGACAGGCTCTGCACAATCAGAATGGACACATTTGCTGATGATGCAGTAATGGGTGGGTGGTGGTACTGGTGGTGGGAATAATGTCCAACGTTTAGAGTGGCGTATATGTTGGGAAAAGATCCCTGTTGGCACAGTGGTTAAGTGCTTGGCTGCTAACCAAAAGGTCAGCAGTTTGAACCCACCAGTCACTCCATGGAAGAAAGATGTGGTAGTCTGCTTTTGTAAAGAGTAAAGCTTGGAAACCCTATGTGGCAGCTCTTCTCTGTCCTATGCAGTCACTGAGTCAGAAATGACTTGATGACAAGTATACTGTGGGATGTGGTTTGGTTAAGACATAAGACATATGGACAGAATTATATTTCAGCTAAGAACAAAAGCCCACGTAAGGAGGAGCCTTCTCAGACAAGTATAAGTATTTAAACAGGAAGTGGTAGTTTTCTTACTTGGCATTGGTTTTAGAAGATGTGTTCCCTCTCATAATCCCTAATTTTTCTTAATTTACTGTGTAAACATTACCTATGATTCATATAAACTCTAATTGAATACTTATATTTTTATCTTATACTATCTCTTAGTCTATCTGTTAGGGTAATAATTCACTAAGTAACACTGCATGAAATATCAGTTTCTTAAATTTGTCTCAAAATTATCTTCATTTTTATAGGACACAGACAAGTGCTATTATTCCTTTTTAAACGAGTGCTACTTCGTCTATGACAGGAAAAATTTTTCAATCAAGATGCTTCCAACTAGATCAAAGTGCTATGACTTAGTTGCCTTTGAGTAGATGCAAGCAATGAATGTTTTGGGGCAAGTATTTTAACTATTCGGCAGGATAATTTCCAAATCTGTAGAATATTTCTAATAAGGTCTTCTTGTAATTGTATCACATGTAGTTCATGAAGATGATATAAAGAACATGAGAGGCAGTGGCTTTGAAGTCATCATAAGCTGATTAAAGGCATGATGTTAGGTCCATCTTCAAATGAGATTTTTACACAAAGCACAGCACATCTTTACATATACGAAGGTACAGCTTTAAATAGTATTTATTATTTGTGAGTTGGAGTAAAGTAAGAATGGTCGAAGGTGCAAATGAATAATCAATCCATCTCTTTTAGTGCTGGTATTTTTATAGCCAATTTGGCTTAGTTTTAAAGACATTATTATATTTTAGGTTGAAATGACATTTTATTAAAAATCCATTTTACTCATTCTATGTGTAATTTATATACTGTAACCTTTCTTCTATTTTAGGGCCCTGGCAAAATATATATATATATAAATATGGAAAAGCAAGTTATTCTACCTAAGACTGTTTTTTTTTTTCCTAGCAAAAGGCTAATTTTGGTTTATTTCTTTTATAAACTACTGACCATTTTTTTCAGTTGAATTATTTTTAGATTTTCAGACAGTTAGCATAAAAACAAAGTGAATTTTTTTGTTATATGTATCTGGTACAAAAGTATCATTTATGATCATTTCAGTGAAGTATGAGAAAACCAAAATGAAGTTTTCATTTGAAACAGCAGGTTTGTAACTTTAACTAAATCTTTGTATGTTCTCAGACGCCCCATTACTAACTTCCAAATTCATTATATTATTTTGCCTTAGGGAAATTGAATGATGGAAGAACTGCCTCTTAGCTGGTATTAGAAAGAATACAAAATGGAAAACTTACTACTTGTACAGGAATGCAGATTTCCATGATATTTTAATCAAGTCATCAATTGTAGAAATCACTTTGTACCTTGAAAAATGAGAATATGGAGAGGAATATTAAGGTATAGCAATAGTTTATGTGCTTTTGTTTTCATGTAAAAGTACCTTTTTACATTATTCCCAGCACAGATTAGGTGGTTATAAATCTAGTGTGGATCTGACTAGCAGAGATTTTTCTATAGTTTAAATAGAATTCATTATAGAGTTGTATTTCAGATAAGCTTTTACATTTTAATACAGGAAGTTTTATCATCTGACTCTTTTTTCCCCAACACTTTCCTTATAAAGTTCTAATTTGTGTTAAGAAATATATCTTTGTGACATGTGCAGAAAATGGTTTTGTGTCAGTGAAGTGAGACCTAACTTGAACCAAAACCCAGGTGTTATATTTCAGGTGGAAGAGAGGTGGGAAAACACACACACACACACACACACACACATTCACACATACACTCACCCTCACTCTCAAACCTATACACACATACACACTGAATTAACATGTTATTGGCTGATGACCTCAAGTCTTAAGCAGAAATGGGTCCTGAAAGCTCATATACAGTCCTCACTGCACTCTTATACCTATGTCAATACCAGACTGTACTGAAGGCTACTAATAAAACAGTAAAAGCCAGTAAGTTAGGAAATCCTGTAAGTTTACTAGGAAATACACCTAATATTATAAAATTCTTATAATTAAAACAGTGTCACTATCTAGTCTAATAAATAACAAAGATAGGAGCTCTGGTAGCATAGTGCCTAAGGCACTTGACTGCTAACCAGAAGGCTGGCGGTTCAAACCCACCAGCCACTCCTTGGAAGGAAGATGGGGCAATCTACTTCCAAGGTGATACAGACTCGGAAACCAAAGGAGGGGTCTCTATGAGTCAGGGCTGACTTGACAGCACATAACAACAACAACACAACAATTTAAAGTGAGTGTCTAGATTTTGAATGATTTTGAATGGGGCTTTAGACAGTCAAGGTAGAGGAATTCTTTGTTTCATGTAACTTACATATTCCTGAAAACATACACATGAGTCAAAGTTTTGCTAAAACTTCATATTTCAACTGTTTTATGGGTAAGCACTATTTAGAAGAAACCAGAGGTTTTCAAAATTAGTAAATGATCAATTTTCAAAAGGACATAACCCATCTTTTCTTGGTTTAAGGTTATTTTTGTTGTGTAAAGTTCAAGTTTTTGCCCATTAATAATAAGATTTTCCTGATGTGAGATATTCCTATCAGAATGGAAGTAGTCAAATTGCTGTTGGTGATAAACTTTTCCATTCTAATATCTCTGCTCATACAATTGTTTGGCATGTAATTACTGATATATTTCATATATACTTACAGATATGTAAATCATACTATAGAGAATGATTAGCCAGACATTGAAGGCTTATGTTCATGTTTTTCTCTGACCTTGGCTAGTCTGAGACATTTGTAAAGTGGATCCAATCAGTGAGCTCATTCTTAATAATAGTACCCCTGCCTATTTGTGCAGAGATGAAAACAATGGTAGCAAAAAGTGAGAGCACTTACTTACCGTGTTCCTGGCACTATAATAAGTACTTTGTCTGCATCAATTCATTTAAACCCCATAATGCCCCTATTACTGTCCACATTTTACAGGTTATGAAACTGAGGCACAAGGGAAGTTAAGTAATTTGCTCAAAGTCATCAGTTAGATAAAAAGTACTGGATTCAAGGTTCAAATTTAGGATGTCTGACAATAGAGTATGCTTTTTAACTGTTACCTCTTTTACAGGGAGAATGAGAATTCTAAAATTAAAAGGTCTAGAATTGTTTGTGGACCTTGGCTTACTGGTGGTAGGTCTTGTGTATAATCTAAAAGACATATCATCAGCACCCTCATACTGATGAGGTGAGTTAATGTTACATGTCAACTTGACTGGCCTGGATTTTAGTAACTGGGCAGCTGGATGTAGTTATTCCCCATGATGAGCCTGGTAATCAGTTCCATGGTGGAATCTACTGTGAGCAGCTGAGTAACTGCCTTAGGGATGTGGTCTGCTTCTAGTATATAAGAAGAAGCTTTGAGAAAGATCTGTGAACTTTTGGCATGATTGGATTTTACACATAGCTGAGTCTTCACTCAGCAGCCTGCCAACGTTGCCTGCTATTCTTGGGTCTGTTCTGGACTTGAACTAGCAACCTGCCATGTTGCTTGGTAAACTTGGGACTGTGCCATTTTACTTGTCAACCTTGGATTTGTTAGCCTCAGCAGCCAACAGCTGCCTGAGTTAAGAGACATCTCCAGCTCCAGTGGGGCAGGAGCAAGAGGCAGAGCTGAAGCCCAAGGTCAAAGGGCCTTCATCCAGCCCCTAGCGCTGGCACTTGGATCTTGGACTTCTAGCCTCCTAAACTGTAAGAGAATAAATCCCTGTTTGTTCAAACCACCCATTTATGTTTTTTTCTGTTAGTATGGCAGTAGAGAACCGAAATGGTGACTTGAAGAGAAACCCCCACTTCAAAAAGCTGTGGAGTGTGTATGCTGGTGTGTCTTCTCCATTCCTAGAGGTTCTTGCATGGTACAGTGTGAACACCATGTGCTACATGAGTATGATGTATCTGGTGTCTTCCGGAGTTGTACATGATATGTGAGGAATCTATCATAAATGATAGTTACGAGGAAAAAACATAATGAAAGAAGTAAATGTTAAAATAAAACAAGTCAGGCTTTATTATGTGAAATGTACACTGGTCTCTGCATCTACGCTAGAGGTAGTTACTTTTAACAACTTGAAAGTTTCCAGACTTAAAATCAACTTCATATATGAATATCTTTCTCTGAAAAAAAAAATATATATATACATACATATATAATTATATATATATATGTGTGTGTGTGTATAAACTATGTAGAAAACACAGGAATATTTATAGAATGAAATTATACTTTAATATTGTTTTACCATTCCTTTTATGTTGTAATCTTTCCCTTTCAGAATTCCATGTTAGTGTATTGATAATTATGTCATTTTTTAAAACAATTGCTGAATGTCTTAGATACCTAGGGTTACCATAACTGAAATACCACAAGTTTAAAGAACAGAAATGTATGTTCTTACAATTGAGGAAGCTAGAAGTCTAAATTCAGGACATGGCTCTAGGGAGAAGTCCTTCTTTGTTGGTAGCCCTCTGAGTTTTTTGATTTCTATATTTCCCCTGTGTGTCTCTGTATCTATTTTGCTCTTTTTATAATGCAGAAGTGATTAGGTTTAGAATCCATCTTATTCTATATGACCTTTTTAACATAACACAAGACTCCCCTATTGCCAAAAATGGTCATATTTTCAGGTACATACAGGGGTGAGATGTTAAAACCATATTTAGGAGGGACATAATTCAATTCATACATTATGTATTATATGAATCTGTTTAATATATAATAATAAATGTTTAAAATAAAAATAATTTTTTAACCCATCTTCTACTGGTGAACATTGAGTTGTGTGCTATGATTTAATCAGAGAGTGAAGAGTGGGACTTGGTACTTTCAGTATAAAAGGGCATAATCTTTCATCCAAGGATTGAGATCCCACTTCTTGCTTCTTGAATTGCCAGATTTTTAGCAATCTAGCAAGAAAAAAACAAAATAATACATATCAGAAGAGACTCTGAAACTTGCTCTTGAATGTAGAATAGCTAAAATGAACAGAAGAAATGATGAGGTGAAAGTGTTGAACTGAAGATTTAGAAGGGTGGCTCAAAAAGAAAAAGTAAAATATTATAATGACATGTGTGAAGACCCAGAGTTAGAAAACCAAAAGGAAAGAACATAGTCAGCATTTCTCAAGCTGAAAGAACTGAAGAAAAGATTCAAGCCTCAATTTGCAATACTGAAGGATTCCATGAGCAAAATTTTGAATGAGGCAGGAAGCTTCAAAAGAAGATGGAAGAGTCATTGTACCAAAAAGAATTGGTTGACATTCAACCTTTCCAAGAGATGGCATATGATCAAGAAGTGACAGCTAAAGGAAGAAGTCCAAGCTATACTGAAGGCATTGGTGAGAAACAAGGCTCCAGGAATTGATGGAATACCCAGTTGAGATGTTTCAATAAGTGGATGCAATGGTGGTAGCGTTTACTCTTCTATGCCAAGAAATTTGAAAGATAGATACCTGGCCAGCCAACTGTAAGAGATCCATGTCTGTGCCCATTCCAAAGAAAGGTGATCCCACAGAATGTGGAAATTATTGAATAATATCATTAATGTCACACACAAGTAAAATTTTGCTGAAGATAATTGAAAACTGGTTGCAGCAATACATCAACAAGGAACTGGCAAAAATTCAAGCTAGATTTAGAAGAGGATGTGAAATGAGTGATATTATTCTAGATAGATGTTTGCCTGTGTTTTATTGACTATGCAAAGGCATTTGACTGTGGGATCATAACAAATTATGGATAACATTGCAAAGAATGGGAATTCCAAAACTCTTAATTGTGCTTATGAATAACCTATACATTGACCAAGAGGCAGCCATTCAAACTGAAAAAAATCCTGGGTGATTTTAAAAGGAACTTTGGTACTGTAATGGTTAAGGCACTTGGCTGCAAACCAAAAGGTGGGTGGTTTGAACCCAGCAGTCACTGCAGAAGAAAGATGAGACAGTCTCCTTCCATAAAAATTTACAGCCATGGAAATGCCACTGTGAGTCAGAATGGACTTGATGGCAGTGATTTTGTTTTTGTTTGGGTGATTTAAAATCAGGAAAGGTGTTTTTGGGTTGTATCCTTTCACCATACTTATTCGACCTGAATACTAAGTAAATAATCTGAGAAGCTGCACTATGTGAAGAAGAATGCAGCACCAGGATTAGAGGATGTCTCATTAACAACCTGCTATGCAAATGATGCCATCTTGCTTGCTGAAAGTGAAGTGGACTGATAGCACTTACTCATGAAGAACAAGGACTACAGCCTTCAGTATGAATTACACCACAACTTTAAAGAAAACAAAAATCCTCACTGGACCAATAAGCAACATCACAATAAATGGAGAAAAGATTAATGTTGTCAAGGATTTCATTTTACTTGGATCCACAATCAACGCCTATGGAAGCAGGAGTTAGAAAATCAAGTGCATATTTCATTGAGCATATCTGTTGCAGAAGACCTCTTTAAAGTGTTTGAAATCAAAAATGTCACTTTGAGGACTAATGTGTGCCTGATCCAAGCCATATTATTTTTGATTGTTCCATGAATATGCAAAAATGAATAAGGCAATGAATAAGAAAGACTAAAGAAGAATTGATGCGTTTGAATTATAGTGTTGGTGAAGAATATTGAATGTACCATGGAAACAGGCTAGAAGAAGAAACAAATCTGTGCTGAAAAAAGGAGTACAGCCAGAATGTTCCTTAGAAGTGAGGATGGCAAGACTTTGTCTTCTATGCTTTAGACATGTTATCAGGAGGAACCAGTTGGACATAATGCTTGATAAAGTAGAGGGTCAATGAAAGAGAAGAAGACCTCAATGAGATGGATTGACACAGTGGAAGCAACAGTGGGCTCACACATGGGAGTTATTTTGAGGGTGGTACAGGACTGGGCAGTGTTTTGTTTTGTTGGACATAGAGTCACTTTGAGTTGGAACTTACTCTGTAGCCCCTAACAAGAACAACAGTACATTTTCAAGGTTTGCCATTAATAATGACAGGCATTATGTAACATACAATTTTTTGGTTGGGAAGCTTAAGAAATTCTACAGGGTTGGCTGATTCATTACCCCTTACTATACTTTTATCAGGCAAGAGGTAAGAATTAACTTTCTGAATACTGTGCTTTTAAATTAAAGGTCAGCAAATACAAAAGCTTCAAATCTGAAATTCTAGGTTTATGACTAATTGTTTAAGAGTCATTCTCACCTCAAATGGAATTCCTTGATCTTATTGAAAGTTACATGGTGGGGGAAAATAAAGAGTAAAGAGATGTATTGAAGAAAAAATTTTATTTTCTGGATCTGGCTTTATATTCAGTTAAGATGGCCAAAACAAAACAATTGCTTTTCATCAAAAACTCATTACAGCCTCCTTCCTTCGACCTTTGTTAAATGTTCATCAATTCCTTTTCTCCTAATTCTCATCTTAAAAAGCTGTTATGACTTAATGTCAGGTAGTAAAACTATTTTGTGGGAAGTTCTAAAAATAATCCTGAGCAAGTGACTTCTAAGTGGCAATATAATTGATGTTTAAGAAAGATGGGGACATTGTGCTAACTCAATTGTTCCTGTTCTCTGTGCAAAGTGGCATGATGCTTTAATAGCATAGGTTGTTACCTGAGGTAGAACAAATATCTTAGAACTGAATTGGTATGGGAATTTTGCTGAACTATTGGTATGAGTATTTTCTGTCATTTTTGTAAGTATTTTGAGGAAGGATTATTATAAATATATTTATATACATCATATTCAAAGCATACAACACAAGGGTTTCAGATTATGAAGGCATCAATTAAAATGGACAATATACTATCAGGAAATTATAATTTTGTGACTTTAAAGAGTAGAACTAGTTGAAATTATACTCGTGTAGAATACTCATGTTTGTCTGAATTATATGAGTTGTGCAGATTGTGTTAATTCTGGCAGTGATTTCACACATCCCATTTCATGCAAGAGGAAGATTTTAAACTGGCCATTAATCCAGCATTCCCACTGTATAAAAACGTTCAACTGCCAGCCAATGGCACCTACTTAACTTTTCAGGAATCTCCATCCGGAAGAGGTCTCAGTAACACAGCAACACCCTGTTACAGTTTGGACTTACCCTGCTGACTCATTCTCTTGGAATGTGGCACTATTATCCATGCAACTTTAACCAGAGGCCTTACTGATATCTGTGAAATTCAATAAAGATCCACATTTTATTAAAAAGTCTACTCATGGGACCTAAAAACCAAATAAATTTGTTCTTTCCCCATAATCAATGTAAGTGCATGCTGTGCTAGAATCTATGCTAGAAAACATGTAAGCCTATTGTGTAGTTCTACTATTTCATTTTACTACTTCAATTGTCAGGAGCTCTGGTAGTGTAGTGCCTAAGACACTTGACTACTAACCAGAAGGCTGTCAGTTCAAACCCACCAGCCACTCCTCAGAAGGAAGGTTGGGTAATCAACTTCCATAGTGATACTGCCTCAGCAACCCAATGGGCGGGGTCGCTATGAGTCAGTTCCGACTCGATGGCACATAACAACAACAACAACAAGTAATAGGTCTTAGATACTGAGAATACAAAAGTGAAAAATAAATGATTTTTCAAGTCTGTCACAAAGGTAGAGTTATACCTCATTAAATAGGCTATCATATGTAGAAACATGTATCATTGATAGCACAAACCCACTGCTGTGGAATCAGATCCAACTCATAGCGACCCCCCCCCCCTTGGGTTTCCGAGGCAGTATCACTACAGAAGTAGATTGCCTAACCTTCCTTTGGAGGAGTGGCTGGTGAGTTTGAACCATAACCTTCTGCTTAGCAGTCAAATACCTTAGGCACTATGCCACCAGAGCTCCCAAGGAAGAAAGAAATCCACTATGACTTAGGTGTGAGAAATGGGCCAGGATGTTTTTACAAATAAAGTAACTAGTTTTGAAGGATGAGCAGGTTTTACCAAATGAGAAGGCATAGAGGTATGGAACAACATATTATGTAAAAGAAGCTGCAAGTAATTCTTTCAAAAATATTGATTGAGTGTATGTATTAAGGGAGCCCTGGTGGTGCAGTGGTTAAAGCATTTGTCTGCTAACTGGAAGGTCAGTAGTTTGAACCCAACAACCACTCTACAGGAGAAAGATGTGACAGTCTGTTTCCATAAGATTTAAAGAATTGAGATCCCTATGGGGAAGTTCCACTCTGTCCTACACTGTTCTGAGTTGGAATCGACTCAAGGAAAATGGCTTTGGTTTTCGTGGTTGGTAGGCACTAAAATAAGTTGTAGGACTCAGGGGAATATAGAGGAAAACATTAAACAGACTAAATTTGTTGTTAGCTTCTGTCAAGTCACCCCTGATTCATGGCATCCACATGGAATGAAACACTGCCCAGGCCTGTGTCATTCCCATGATCAGTTGCAGATCAGCCCATTATGATACATAGGATTTTTACTGGTTGTTTTTTTTAGAAGTATGTTGCCAGGTTTTTGTTCCTAGTTTGTTTTAGTCTGGAACCTCCACTGAAACCTGTTCAGTATCATAGCAACACCCAAGCCTCTACTGACAAATGGGTGGTAGCTGTACACAACATGCATTGGTTGGGAAATGAACCTAAATCTCCCACATGGAAGATGAGAATTCCACCACTGAGCCATCATTTCCTCTGAAGGCCAAAGTTCACTTTGCATAATATGAACATAAATTTAGACTTAAGTCAGCACTAGGAGTAGAAGCCGCAGAAGGAAGTCAAAGGCATAAAGAGTGTTAAGTAAGAATGTAATAAAATTAGTTTTATATTTAGGGAAAAAAAACACTGTAGCAGCAAATGTGAAGAATGGATTTGAGGGGACTAGTGGAAGATGGGGCAATCTACTTCCGTAGTGATACTGCCTCGGAAACCCAAGGAGGGGTCACTATGAGTCGGGGCCGACTCGATGGCACACAACACCACACCACACACACACCAGTGGGTAGGAAAGAACAAGTTAGTTAAGAGACTACTGCAATCTGTAGTTCAAGAGGGAGATCGTAAAGGCCTGTAAGTGGGAAAGGATTGAAGAGGGATTTAGAAAGCAAATGAGCATTGGATGAGTATTGGTGATTGATTCATTATTGGGTGGTGGTGGTGGGGGGGGGTGGATATATGAAGGCGAAGCTTGAATTCAAGGTGATTGTACCAGGGAATACCTTAGGAGGAATAGTTTTTGTGAAGATGATGATGCATTTTGTTTAGGACATTTTGAGTTTGAAGGATCTCTGCAGTTTCAGGTGGAAGTTTTTAGTAGGCAGTTGCATATGTGTTTCTGAAGCTTAACAGAGAGATTTAGGCTGGGGTACAGCTTTGGGAGTGATCTGCATTTAGCTGGCACTGAAGCCATCAGAGGAGTTCTCGTGGTACAGTGGTTAAGATACTTGGCTGCTAACCCAGAAGGTCAGTGGTTTGAACCAAGCAGCTGCTCCATGGGAGAAAGATAAAGATTTATAGCCTTGGAAACCCTATGCAGCAGTTCTACTCTGTTCTATGGGGTTGCTATGAATTACAATCAACTCGATAGCAGTGGGTTTGATTTTTTTTTTTTTTTTTCTTTAAGCCATTAGGATTGATGAATCCACTCAGGCAGAGTGTTTTAGATGAAGAGTAGACTCTATGCAGAACCATAAATAACACCAATTTTAAAGCCATGGATGGTGAAAGGGAGCCAATAATAGAAAAAGATAAAGAAGGAGTTCATTATCAAACTAAATGTATTATTTTTCATGCATTTCTGCTTTCATGTACTGTTTCTGGTATTTTTTTCATGAGTCAAATATACTTTCTTTTATTTCTAGATACAATGATTTTTGATTCCTTCTGAACTGAAGACTGGACTCCAATTATTTTAGACAAGACACTTTAGAATTTGAACTATTTTTTCATGTGATATTTATAGAGGATGCAAGTAAATCCCAAATCTTCCGGTTCAAGACACTTTCCCTTCCTCTAGTACAGCAGAGATACATAAAGGGAATGTGAAGAGGGGTAGTAGATAGAGGAATATAATATAAAAGAGGACATGTTAGAGTAAAAACTTTTATCTCCTGAAGACACATTGTTCTCTTACTGAATCCTAAAAGAAGCCCTAGATCATGTGAATGCTGATGGCTGACAATGGATTTATCCGACTATATGAGTAAATACAAGTAAAGTTTATGAGCCATTAGAACAACTTGTATGGTTAGTAGTTAAAGTTTCCCCATATTATCATCAGTGAGATATCTAATCCTACTATTTTCTGTAGACCTCTATAGATAGACTGTAAAAAGAAGAGAAAAGAAAAATCAGTTGTCATCAAAGTCAAATCCAACTCATAGCAACCCTATACAACAGAGTTGAACTGTTTCCAAGGCTGCATCTTTACAGACAGATTGCTAAATCTTTCCCCTGCAGAGAAGCTGGTGGATTCAACATTTTGGGTAGCAGTTGAGCACTTAACCACGGCACCACCAGGGCTCTGGATTGATATTCTGTAGATATTTTTAATTTTCAAATTAGTGTTGGAAGGGTATGTGTGTATAGATAGAGATATCTGACTGCTTGGGTATTTTATAAAGGTAGGTTTCAACAAGTGAAAGGCTCAAATAACACATTATAATGTTTGACAACTTCGTGGCCAAATTCACAAAATATAGGGCATATCTCTCACAAAATACACTGTGTTTAAACATTTGCTTGCAGATAGATTAGAGCATATTTTCCCTCAGGGAAATAATGTTACAAGTGGAATTCAATGTTTTCCCACTGTGGTGGTTTGAAATATGTCCAGAAAGTCTTTAACACATCTCTCAAAAGGTAGAGTCTATGTATAATGACTGATTTCTAACTAATAGGAAAAAAAGCAGAATGGCTTTTTGTGTGTGTGTGATTTTGAAGACTAAGTTACAAAATGCACCTTGGCTCCCTTTTCTCTTTCTTCTGATTCATTGGCATTGGGAGAAACCAACTGCCATTTTGTAAGTGTCCCAGTCAAGCCTTCAGGAGACTGCAATCCTGGCTGATAATCCAATTGCAACCTCATGAGAGACCCTGACTCAGAACCACTTAGCTAAGGCACTCCTGAATTCCTGATCCACAGAGACTCTGAGATAATAAATATTTGTTGTGTTAACCCATTGTATTTTGTGGTAATCTGTTACCCACAACTAGTACACCCTTCAAGCCTCTTTAATCCAACTAAAATACCCTCTATAGACTTCCAGTGAAATACTATTAAAAATATGATTTCAAACATAGTAGACATTATAGAAGTGAGTAACAACTAATTTGAGATGAGGAAGAAAATGAGACTTTCATTTTAAGCTCCTAAAGGGAATTTCTGGGGACTTTTAGTGGACTTTTCAGATTTTTAAAATTGAGTATAATTTTAATGTGCTTAAAACTGTACTTTTACAAAGTCAGGGTACTTTTTGAGCTATGTACTTAAGAAAATTAATAAGATTGAAGAATAAGAAAGAAAGAATAATTTTCCTAAAGCAAAAGTTAGAAGAGAGGTGAGAAGGAAGTTAAAGAGAAGCATTTGTCTTCTACTCAGAAGGCTGGCAGTTCAAACCCACCAGCCACTCCTCCGAAGGAAAATTGGGCAATCTACTTCAGTAGAGATACCACCTCAGAAACTCAAGGAAGGGTCGCTATGAGTTGGATCTGACAGGAGGGCAATAACTTTTTTTTTTTTTTTTTTTAATTTGGACAAGCATACCTTA
The DNA here is from genome assembly GCF_000298275.1 of Orycteropus afer afer. Taxonomy (NCBI): domain Eukaryota; kingdom Metazoa; phylum Chordata; class Mammalia; order Tubulidentata; family Orycteropodidae; genus Orycteropus; species Orycteropus afer. The sequence goes on along the minus strand of NW_006922004.1, from coordinate 1,739,165 downwards.
TTTTTAATTGTGCTTTGCTTTATGGGCTTGATTTATTGCACTTCACAGACCCTGGGTGTTATACAAATTGAAGGTTTGTAACAACCCTTCCTCGAACAAGTCTTTTGGCACCATTTTTCCAACAGCATATACTCCCTTTGGGTCTCTCTGTCACATTTTGGAAGTTCTCACAATATTTCAAAACTTTTTCATAATGCTATTGCACCCTTAATAGACTATAGTGTAAACATAACTTTTATATGTTCTGGGAAATGAAAAAGATTCATGTGACTTGCCTTATTACAATATTCACTATTTAGACCATTATTGCAATGGTCTAAAACTGAACCCGCGGTATCGCCAAGGTTTGCCTGCATGAGAAGAAGTGTTGCAATATAGTAGTCAGGGATAGAAAGCAGAAGAGTGAGAGCATAGTGCATGCATGTTCATCTGAAAAGGAACAAAGGTAATGGTGTTGATGCAGGTACTTTTACTTTGACCAAGACTGGAATCTATTGCTCCCTGAGGCAAGGAAAGATGGGATGTTAAATTGAAAATGGTGAGAGGGAAGCTGTGGCCACAATATAACCATTAATATATGTAGAAAGCTTACAGAAGTTGAATGTACATTTAAGGGTTGCTTGTGTGAAATATGGCTGGATCTCATGCCATTCCTTACTTTAGCATAAACTTTGTTATTCCCATCTGCCTTCCTTTGAATTACCTTATAATTTGTTTTATACCTGCATATTTAGAGGGAGGTTAATAAATGATCAATATGATACTAATAATAAATAATAAATAAATAAATTCAATAAATAATTCAATGAGCATCCCCTTCATGAGATCTGTATAAAAACCATGGCAGCTTGACTTTTGCAAAGTATAAAGAAGATTTTCCTGTCTCAGCAAGTTCTGCAGTTTGTCAAGGAGGACACAGAATTAACTATATGAGTGATGAAAACAAAGTTTAAAATGAGAAACATTAAAATTATTGTCCAGGCTGGAAATCATCTGCAGAGAGAGAGACCTCATCTGCCTTTGTTACAAATAAGCTCAAAGAATATTTTTGCAATGCCAATATCTTCTTTTTTTAAGACTCTTGAAGAGGACTTTTTTTTGTGTGTGGATTATTCTGGCAGCTTCTGTACTTAGATGAAAATGATGGTTAGAAATTACCTGCTGCACACTATCATATAGCAGCTTTAGTAAATATAGTATTAATTTGTTGCTAATGAATATTTTCATAAATATGCATTTTATTAAGTCACTCTTGACTTCTTTCTCAGGTGCATCTGAAAACAGAAAGTCATATTTAATATATATAAGTAGATATACTATTTATTTATTCCTAGTATCAGTTTTTACTCTGAAGTTGAAAAATCAGGTCCATCAGTTGTATGGGACTCCTTATTAGTGAAAATACTATTTATTATTTAAAAATTTTTTTTATTGTGATTTGGGTGAAAGTTTAGAGAACAAATTCACTTTCCATGCAGCAGCTCATATATGCTTTTTGTCTCATGACATTGACTGCAATTTCCCACAATGCAATAGTTCCCCTCCCACATTCTCCCCATAGTTACCTCTTCTGTGTGTCCTTCTCTCCCATGCACTCCTACCCCCTGAACTGTCTCCCTATGTATACACAGCCTTTCTTTTCTCCCATGATTGATCTCTCCAAGGAGTGTATCTGTTGTTGTTGTTGTTGTTTGCCGTCCTGTCGGCCCCGACTCATAGCGACCCCTCCTTGGGTTTCCGAGGCAGTATCACTACGGAAGTAGGATTGCCCAACCTTCCTTCCAAGGAGTGGCTGG
>NW_006922004.1:1721520-1735740 GCF_000298275.1 Orycteropus afer afer | reverse complement strand
TGCTAAAAGTTCTTTGCTTACTTTATATGATCATGATTAAATATCATAGTGCCCTATGAAATAGGTATAATTTATATTAAGATGAAGAAATAAATCTTCAGAGAAAAATACTGATCTTTGTGTGCACATATCAGTAGAAAATTGCAGAAGGGTATTTGAATCCAATTTGTCTGGCTCCACAGATCTTGCCCTTGAAAACTGTGCTGGTCATGTTGGAAAGTCTGGATCTATTTCTTCCCTTGCTTTCTATTGTCCTCTGTAGTTTCCTTCAATAAATTTTAATAAATATTTGTGTACACATGGATAACTCCTTCTCTAATTCATTTACATGAACAATAATATAGTCATCTTAAAAACCAAAGTCATCTTGGGAATGAAAACTCTGATAACTAAAAGTTAATTTCTTGAAAATAGTCATTGAACCTTAATACTAACTTTGTCCAATTAAGACATTAGAAGCAATGATGTGGGATGCACATACCCATTTTCTTCTTATTATTAGTTCTATCAATAGTGCTCCATTCTGAGCATCCTTTTCCTCTCAAGATATATAAAACTGGGTCTTTCTTATTAACTATGAATTCTTTATTCCTGGAGAAGCTTCTACATTAAATACCTATTCTTGTTTTCTTGGTGATCTGGGTGAATCTAATAACGTTGAAAAAATTCTAGATTCCTTTCTATAGGTAAAATCTTAACCTGCAGATCTTTGATTCTCTCCTCTGTGTCTCAATCAGACTCTCCTTGCCTCAGGAATCAAAGACATTTCCTCAATATAAGGCACCTCAGAGCCAAATGTTGTTGTTGTTATGTGCTGTCGAGTTGGACTCAACTCATAGTGAGCCCTCCTTGAGTTGCCGAGGCAGTATCACTATGGAAGTAGATTGCCCAACCTTCCTTCCGAGGAGTGGCTGGTGGGTTTGAACTGCCAGCCTTCTGGTTAGCAGTCAAGTGCCTTAGGCACTATGCTACCAGAGCTCCTCCAAAATCCAGGGCTACAAAGTCCTTGAGAAAACTGCTGCCTTCCTACTTGTCCTCTCGACTCCATGCTTACCAAAAACTAAAAAGAAAATAAACTGCTATGAACATTGTCTCTTCCTACTATGAAAACATTTGGGCAGGGAGCAGAAGGAACGCATGGAAACAGGTATTTCTGTTTCTTCTTCCCAAAATAGAATTTTTTTTCCATTTCCTGTTACTAAGAGTTGGAATTGGTAGAATTTTGCCGTGGGATCGGGCAGTGTTTCGTTCTGCTGTGCATGGGGTCTCTATGAGTCGGAAACGACTCGACGGCACTTAACAACAACAACAACAACAAGAGTTGGAATTAGATTTTTCTTTAAAAATGTTTAATGAAAGAGAATATAATCTTTTCCTTTCAAATTTATAGGGACAAATGAGGAGGTAGGTAGTGATGACTCTATTGATATGCAAAGGATGATAGATCTCATGATGGAGGTTTATATCTTCTTCTTTTTTAAAGAAAATAAGCTGTTTTTCAAGAATATTTATATGTGGGGGACTTAACAGGATTGATAATGGAAGAACATTTAGAAGCTGTGAAATCGCTGTCAGGAGAAGTATAATATGGTGCTGGTGAATACAATCCTAGTAGTGTAGAGCTTGGCACATGGTAGAGTTCTTGAGTGAATTATTGAAGGGATAAATGAAGGAATGAGTGAGAAGCACTAATTTGTTGATCTATCGTTCCTTTAGGAAAAAAGAAAAGACTGAATTAGGTAAATAAGTGATATATGTGGAGAACATGGAGTGACTTGAAGTCATGAGTATGGCAGAGAACTGGTTCACTAAGGGTGATTTGAAAGGGAGATTATGCAGTTTTTTTTTTTTTTTTTAAAGTACATGATCATAATTAGCAAAAGAGGAAAGCAAATGTTGGAGTCTTGCAACTGCCCATTTGTAGGTGACTAATATTGCCACTCCTCAGAAGGAAGGTTGGGCAATCAACTTCTGTAGTGATACTGCCTCAGCAACCCAAGGAGGGGTGGCTATGAATTGGGTCTGACTCGAGAGCACATAACAACAACAACAACAAATACTGCATAGAGTAGCGCTGGTAGCATAGTGCCTCAGGCATTTGAAGCCATAGGCTGTGGATTCCCAACATCCTGGAAGTTCTGAGATATCAGTTGGCTGCTTCTCTTAATAACTGCTTAGATATATTTTTCTTATTAAAATTAAATGTTTATTTTTCTACTGACATTTATCACAAGTGGTTATTATTATTAAGAGTAGTAAAAGTATGGCATATTTCTCCCAATAAAATTGCATTTTCACAGCCTACTAGAGTACTTAACATATAGTTGTTGTTGTTTGCTGTAGTAAGTGCTCAGTAAATATATTTAAAATATATTTAAAATATATTTAAAATTAATTTGAGATGACAGTCAGAATTATATATATAATTGAGAAGAACAAAATAGAAAAGAAAGTAAAAACCAAAAATAAGGTGATAAAGTCATTTGAGGAAAGTGAAATTTTATTTTTTGGGATTGTAGACAACGGCAGCTACATTGTGAAGAGGATAGTACAAAAATAATGACCTGTAATTGCAATTTGATTACATTGAGTTTAATTAGATTGGATTCATTCAACAAATAACTGCTGAGTACCCATTACATGTTTAACATTGTGATGTTGTTGATGATCTCATGTGTTTAACATTGTGATGTTGTTGATGTTTTCAGCAAGCAAAGTTGTGTCATCTGCATATTGCAGGTTGTTAATGAGTCATCCACCAATCCTGATGCCATATTCTTCTACATAAAGTCCAGCTTCTCAGATTGTTTTCTCAGCATACATATTGAATAAGTATGTGAAAGGATACAATCCTGGGGCACTCCCTTCCTGATTTTAAACCATGCAATATCCCCTTGTTCTGCTCAAATGACAGCCTCCTGGTCTATGTACAGGTTCCTAATGAGCACAATTAAGTGTTCTGGAATTCCCATTCTTTTTATTTTTACCCATAATTTGTTATGATCCACAAAAACATTATAATAGAATTTATAAAGTTATAGATATAAAAAAATGTTATTTTCAGCTTTTAATGGGCTATGGATAAAACTCATATGTTAAAACATAAGTATAATACAAAGCAGAACAAATATGGATTATAAAAGAAGTGCAAAGTAGAATGGAGTTTTAATTGAGAAAAAGAATATATTTCAAGGAGATGCAGTGGAAGATGTGTTCTGGAAGTCTTTTTTCTTCTTCCAATGAGTGGATAGAGTGAGGCATGGGAGGTGGAGACGAGGATTATATGATGTCCATGGAAAATACAGCTGAGATTGTGGTATCATCTGACAAAAGACATATGTAATGAAGGTAAGCTGATGGAGGACACATATGGAAGAGTTTGAGTATAAAGGGAAATTGACTATCAATGGAACCTGGATTTCATAAGTTTTAATGAAACTAGTTTTGGTTGCAAGAAAGGAATATAGCTGGAGAAGCAAAGAGATGAAGTTTGGTATGAATTTAGTTTCCAGGGCAACTGGTCTAGAGAAGAGCTTCTCAACAGTGACATTATGACATTTTGGGCTAGATAATTCTCTGTCACATGGGCTCTCCTGTGAACTGTAGGATTTTTAGCAGCATCCCTGGACTCTACCCAGTAGATGTCACTAGTATCTCTTCTCTCTGCCCAGTTGGGACAAAAAACATCTCCCACATTGCCAGATGACCCATGAGGGACAAAATTGCTGCAAGTTGAGAACCATTGATCTAGATAAAGGCTGTGGGAAGGGTTGTATTACAATACAGACTATGTTTACTGTTATAGTAAGAGGAGACTGCTGAATAAGTAGTAACTTTTTGCTAAGGAGTGTTTACATTGGGGAGAAGAGGTTAGTAAAGAGTGGCCCTTTGAGTGATGAGGCCACTCACAAACCCACTTTCCCAAGTGACTACTCAAACCTGGTGGACCTCCCCTTAAGTTCCAGGCTTATCTTCTACAGTAGTGGTTCTCAAATGTGAGTGTGCATTAGAATCACTTGGTAGGATTATTAAAACACCGATTACTGGGCTTTAGAATTTTTGATTCAATATGTTTGGGGTGGAGCCTGAGAGAGATTTGCCCTTTCTGACAAGTTGTAGGTAATGCTGACGTATCACAAAGAGACCATACTTTGGGAACCATTTTTGAAGAGCAAACTACATTTGGTACTATCTAGTGTTGTTGTTGTTGTTGTGTGCTGTCAAGTCGGACCTGACTCACCCCTCCTTGGGTTTCTGAGGCAGTATCACTACAGAAGTAGATTGCCTCATCTTCCTTCTGAGGAGTGGCTGGTGGGTTTGAACTGCCAGCCTTCTGGTTAGCAGTCAAGTGCCTTAAGCTCTATGCTACCAGAAGTCCTATCTAGTGTTAGATCATTTTTATTTCTTTCTCGATTTCACTCGCTACTTTAGTGTTTCTTGTTCACATTTGCTTTCTATTTAATCTTTGCATTGCTTATTTCCCATGGCCCTTAATTGTCTTCCTTAATTCATATTCTACACTAATGACTGAAGGAAAAATGTCTTCTCTTTCTTTTTCTTCTCTCATTGAGAAAATCATCAGATTTGTCACAAATCATAAGATTTGTGGCAATGAAAATCAATGAGATTTCTCTCATGATGTATCCTGCATTGTCTCTCAAAGATGCCCATCTTTCTACTTGCCTGCTTCTTAAGAGTAGGCTATAAACATACACCATGATGGCCAATAATCTGGAAAACTTTATTTGGGGTATGAGCATACTGTCTTAGCTACAGTAACATTTTTAGGGTCTATCAGGCAGTGCATTTGGTTTGGTTTGGTTTTATCAGACATTGACTGTTAGATCCTTTTCTGAGGAGTAACTAGTTTCTTGGAACTCATCTTTCTATAACTCACTGTAGTCGAGTCAGATCTGACTCATAGTGACCCCTCCTTGAGTTTCCGAGGCAGTATCACTTTGGAAATAGATTACCCAATCTTCCTTCTGAGGAGTGGCTAGTGGGTTTAAACAGCCAGCCTTCTGGTTAGCAGTCAAGTGCATTAGGCACTATGCCACCAGAGCTCCTCATCTTTCTATAGGGACATTGAATTATTTTGCATAAATGTGTAATTTTATACTTGCCCACATCAAATCTTATCAGTGAATTTCTTGCCCATGGCACATAACAATAACAAAACACATCCTCATGAGTTGTCCCTATCAGATAGAGTGGAGTGATACTTTGTTACCCAGAAAGCTTACTTCGGGCCATATGCATTCTTAGAGATATCACTCTATCTATGCCTTCTTTGTCATTTACCATATTTTTACACAACATGTGCATTATATACATGGCACAAACCTCTCTCTGCCATAAGTCTGAGTTATGTGTGTTATGTGCATGTGCATAGTTATTTACATGGCACATTACATGCAAAGAACACAATAATTTAAAAAATATAGATTGGCTCTTGGGAGATAATCATTGTTCATATTTTCATATGTCCAATCCCTTTGATGTATATTGCTGAGGAATCCCCTCTCCATGAAAAAATGGACTCACTTGATCACGTTTCAGTCATGAGTGAAAAGTAGATTATTTTTTTTGGCACCACCTAGTTTTCCTAGTCCTGATTCCCCTTAAGTAGCTGACTCCAGTGAATCACCACAGTGCATATAAAGCTGATCAGTTTTAGTATCCTGGATCTTAGATGTTTTCATTATAGGGGTGCTTATTGGCAGGGGCAGTTGGAAGCACAAGCACTCTTAAACTATTTCTCCTAATGCAACAGTGAGAGAATTTCATTTGATTTCAGCAATAGACCTTACTCCTTCTCACATCATTCTCTAAAACTGCTTTCTGCAGTTACAAATCTCAGGTCCACCTAACAGAGCCAACTAACTCCTGCTCACCTTTCAGGTCTCAACTTACACGTGACTATCTCACTACCTCAGAGGAATCTTTCATCATGCCTAGGCTAAACCATCTATGACTCTTGCTCCTATGGCTCCATGTACTTCTCCTTCATGACAGGTTACACAGAGTATTTAAATGTTTGTAGTAATATGATGAATAACTCATTAGTCTGTGAGTTCTCTGAAGGTAGTGACTGATTCTTGCATCATTATAAATCCTGAGTGTCAAGCTTAATAATTGAGGAAGGACCTCAAAATTTAATGACTCATTTGATCTATTTATTCTGTCTTCTCTCAGAAGTAACATTAAACAGAAATTAAACCCTGCTTGTAAACTTTCAAATTTTACAGGCCATGATTATATAGTTCCCTCAATTTCTTTCCCCTTTTGCTTTCTTTCTCCAAGCTATGATTGGTTCCTTAGTTTTTCCTTATACGATGTCTCCAGGCCTCCTACCTTCCTGACTACTCACTTCTTGTTATTCTATTGAACACAGTGTTCTGGGTATCAGCACAAAACACATGGAAGTGTTATCTTCCTCTATTTCGGCCTGGTTCCTCTTTAATACACATCAGTAATACTTTAATTATTTTAACACCTGAGTCACAGTGCTGACTAATGCTAAATTCTGATCCCTGCAATGCCTCAGCTATTTGTGGGTTGCATTTTAATTATACAAATAATATATGGTCACTATATAAAAATTAGGAGCTCTGGTAGCGTAGTGCCTAAGGCACTTGCCTGCTAACCAGAAGGCTGGCGGTTCAAACCCACCAGCCACTTCTCGGAAGGAAGATGGGGCAATCTACTCCCGTAGTGATACCGCCTCGGAAACCCAAGGAGGGGTCGCTATGAGTCGGGTCTGACTTGACGGCTCATAACAACAACAACAATATAAAAATTAGAAGATTCAGATGAAAAATTAGAATTTAAATACACCAAAAATCCCATCACCCAGAAACGGCCAGTGCTGCTATGATATATATTATATAGATAGATAGATATACCTATATAAATACACACATGCTGTTATATATCCTGATGTCTCTTCATGTCAGTAAGTATAGTTCTGTCCTACCCTGGGAAGCAATATAGTATAGTGGTTAAGCCTCCATGATTTGAATTCATATGGACCTGAACTACAGATTTATGTACTTGCTAATTTATTAGCTATTGCCTAAGGCATTTGACTGCTAACCAGAAGACTGGTGGTTCAAACCCACCAGCCACTCCTTGGAAGAAAGATTGGGCAATCTACCTCTGTAGTGATATTGCCTCAGAAACCCAAGGAGAGGTCGCTATGAGTCTGATCCGACTTGATCGCAGTGAGTTTGTTTGTTTGTTTGTTTTATGTGACCTTACATGGGTTACTACAACTTTTTAGATTTCAGTTCCTCATTTATAAAGTAAGGATACAGATAGTGATTATCTCATAACATTGGAAGAATGGAATAACAGAGTTTTGAAGAGCTTAGCACAGTTTGTACCACATAAATATGTTGTTGTTGTTATGTGCCGTTGAGTCTACCCCGACTCATAGCGACCCCTCCTTAGGTTTCCAAGGCAGTATCACTACAGAAGTAGGATTGCCCAACCTTCCTTCCGAGGAGTGGCTGGTGGGTTTGAACCGCCAGCCTTCTGGTTAGCAGACAAGTGTCTTAGCCACTATGCTACCAGAACTCCTCACATAAATATACACCTAGTTAAATGTTGGTTTTTAATAGCTATTTTAAAACTCACTGCTGTCGAGTAGATCCCAACTCACAGTGACCCATCCTTGGCTTTCCAAAGTGGTATCACTACAGAAGTAGATTGCCCAATCTTCCTTCTGAGGAGTGGTTGGTGGGTTTGAACCTCCAGCCTTCTGGTTAGCAGTTAAATGCCTTAGGCACTATACCACCAGAGCACCTAGCTATTATAATAGCTAGATAGTATTCCATTTTATGGTTATACACATTTATAGCATCTTTAAATGAGGTCTCCTCCATCCTATAATTTAATTTTGAATTCTAAAGCTCATTTTTTTTAATTTTTGTACTTGTACATTTTTTAATTTAGTAGACTTTGTTTTTTTTTTTTAGAGTAGTTTTAAGTTTAAAGAGAAACTGAGCTGAAGGTACAGAGTTCCAATATACCCTCTCTCTGTCCCCTGTGCACAGTTTCTCCTATTATTAGTGTCTTGTATAAGTGGCACAATATTGAGACATTGGTGAGCCAATATTGAGACGTTATTGTTAATTGAAGTTCATAATTTATATTAGGGTTCACTTTATATCATATAGGGAGCTCTGGTAGCATAGTGACTAAGGCATCTGACTGCTAACTAGAAAGCTGGTGGTTCAAACCCACCAACCACTCTGCACAAGCAAGACTGGGCAATCTACTTATGTAAAAGATTTACTACCTTGGAAACCCATTGGGGGTTGTTATGAGTCAGAATTGACTCGATGGCAGTGGGTTTGATTTTTTGATTTTATATAGTACAGTTCTGCAGGTTTTGATAAATATACAATATCAAGTATCTGCTGTGACAGTATCATAAAATATAGTTTCACTGCCTCAAAAACCAAAACAATAAAGTCCCCTGTGCTCTACCTACTCATCCCTCTCTGCCTTCCCTCTGAACTTCTGCCATCCACCTCACCAAGGAAGACATGCAGATGGAAAATAAGCAGAATTTGCAAATAAGCAAAAAAGATGCGCAACATGTCATTAGGGAATTGCAAAGTGAAGGAACAACACCACTACACACCTAAAATCCAAGGTACTGAAAACTCCAAATGTGGGTGCAGATCTGGAGCAACAGAACATTCATTCATTGCTGGTGGGAATGGAAAATGGAACAACCAATTTGGGAGATAGTCTGGCAGTTTTCCAGAAACTGAAACATAGTCTTCCTACACAATCAAATAATTGGTGCTCCTTGATATTTACTCAAATGAGTTAAAAACTTATATACACACAAAAAACACACACAAATGTTTATAGCAGCTTTATTCATAATTGTCATAAGATGGAAGCAACCAAAATATATTTCAATAGGTGAATAGGTAAATTGTGGTATACCATACACTGGAAAATGATTGCATACTGAAAAAAAAAAAAAAAAAACTCTGAAGCCATGACTTGGAGGAAATTTATATGCATATTGCTAAATGAAATAATACATTCTAGAAAGAACATACTATATGAGTCCAACTATATGACACTGGAAAAGGCAAACTTGTAGAGACAGCAAAGTACTCTGGTGGCATAGTGGATATAGCACTGGGTTGTTAAACAGAAGGTTCAAGTTTGAACTCATTAGTGTCTCCACAGGAGAAAGGTGAGGCAGTCTGCTTCCACAGCCTTGGAAATCTTTGAGGGAGTTCCACTGTGTCCTAAAGAGGTGCTGCTATGAGTTGGAAGCGACTCGATGATAGTGAGTGGTGGTGACTGTTTCCAATCTTATATTTAAGATTTTGGGAATAATATTTAAATATTTTTCAATCTTTATCTCTTGGGTCCATATGTCATATGCAAATTTTATATGCAGGCATTTCATCCAATTTTAGATAAAAGTGTTAAATATAGTAGAGAACTCTATGGTCCCCCATTGTTACCATTACAGTATTTTTACTCCCATAGCCCTAGGAATGTTGAACCATTAACAATGGTATGACTATTAACACAGTGGTGTAGTGCCTAAGACATTTAACTGCTAACCAGAAGGCTGGCAGTTCAAATCCACCATCCACACCTTGGAAGGAACACTGGGCAATCTACTTCTGTAGAGATACCACCTTGGAAACCCAAGGAGGGGTCGCTTGAGTTAGATCCAACTCGACAACAGTGAGTTTGGGTTTTTTTTTTTTTTAATGACTATTAATTGAGTGTTGAATCTCTCCACTCATTGGTATTCTGATCAATTTCTCTTACTGGTGCCAAGGAAGAGCAAAAGAGATCCTATTAGAAGCCCCGATGAGATAAATAATATTTTATCTTGACATTGGTTGTAATCACCAAAATGTAACAGCTCTCTTTTTCCCAGTTCTTCCTTTTGGTTCTTTCCTCTGTGTCTTTCTTTCCTATGCATTCTTGCCCTCTGAGCTATTTCCCTGTGCAAATACTGTCCTTCTGATCTCCCATGGTTGATTGTTCTAAGGAGTGTATCTACCTGTTGTAAATGTTCACCTTATATGCCTGTTTATTGGTTGGCTGGAAGCCATGGGAGTGAGTTTAATTCCGGGCCTGAAGGGTGACTAGCGGCCATAGTCTTGGGGGTTCTATGAGTCTCTATGAGACCAGTAAGCCTGGTCTTTTTTATGATTTTGAGTTCTGTTCCACATTTTTCTCTTACTCTATCCTGGATGTCCTACACTGATCCCTTTCTGAGTGGTTGACAGTGGTAGCCGGGCACCATTTACTTTTTCTGGTCTCAAGGTCATGTAGGCTGAGGTTCACATGATCCACAAGTCCCTTGGACTAATTGTTTCTATGCGTCTTTGGTTTTCTTCATTCTTCTTTGCTCTGGATGAGGAGAAATCAGTTGTTGCACCTGAGACAGCTGCTTGCAAGCTTTTAAGACCCCAGTCGCTACTCACAAAAGTATGATGTAGAACAGTGCTTTTGTGTAATATATTTTGCCATTTGAGCTTGTTGTCCACTGTGACAATGTGTCTGAGCCTGTGGGACCAGTACTCTCAGTTTGATTTTTGAAAATATAATTTTTAAATTATTACTCTAGTAACAGTCATTGTTATTGTTATACCTCTAGGTAGTGGTTTGGTGCAGGTGGGTCCATACATGCATTCTTTATCCAGAAGCAAAGTGGTTAAATGTAGATGGCTGATGGGCTTAGTAGAGTTCTTTAGGAAAGCAATTCATATTCTTCGAAAGGCTTAGGGATTTTTTTAACAGGAGTTTTTTGACAGTATCTATCTTTTAAAAATATTCTGATACCTAAGTGATTTGATTGATTTCATTTTTAATAGGTATCAGAAAATTTTAAAATATTATACTCACAGGATAAGTTATTATTGAAAGATCATTTTATAAGTGATGAATTTCATTCTTTTTTTCTTTTTCCAGTACAAATAGAAGAAAGTACATGGATTGCAGCTACTAACTTAATAATTTTACTGATAACTAGGAATGGAACAGATCTTGCTGTGAATTATATAACCAGCTTAAAAAGCACTGCATTTTCTTTCTGTGACAGAGTATGAAAAACACAAGATAGAGAATACAGTTATTAGGAATTTTCTCCCTGCAAAAGCTTAACCACCTTGTATTTAATAACATAGTCAGAGAAAGATTGTGTTAGAATGATCAAAACAGCCACTCTAGGAATGTGTCTTAATGTCAGCCTTGAGTGGCTTTTCTTTTGCCTGCTAAGGAAATGTAACAGGATATTAAAAATCATATTAACCTTCAAAATATGTTCAGATTCTGCTGTGCTTCTAAGGGGGCAATATGAGAATATGAAAGCTATGTTTAATAGAAGGTTGACCCATAGAATTTGTAGACAGGAGTCACTTAAATTTAGTTTGAAAGGCAACACTGTAGCATATGACTGTCTCTAATATCACACCCCTCCAATCCATTCTCCACACAGCTGGTACAGTTATCTTTCTAAAAGCAAATCTGATTATGTGATCCATCTGTTTAAAGCCCTTTAGTGGTGAAGTCTAGATGCCTTAGCTTGGCAGACTAGATCCTTCCTGAGTTGGTCTTGCAACAGTTGCCCTTGAAAACCATATTTGAGCTAAAAGGTAAAACTCACAGTGCCCAGAATGTCTCAGCCATTCTATCACTTCTTAGCCTTTCCTGGCCATCTCTGCTTCCTGGAATGCATAGTCTCTGTTCTTCCTTTCTGTAGTACTGACTTCTCCTTCTATTGCACCCATAACATACTCCTACCCAGTTCTTTCAAACCATTATTAACACTGTGTATGCAGTTGCTCTTCCTCTTTCCTCTCTTAGTCACTAAACTCATATTGTGTCTGCATGGCCATCACCGAAAGACATGCAGAATGTGGCACTTGGTTGAATAGATGTGTGAATAGGCTCACTGATATTGAGATTCATATTGAATATGCCTACTCAAAAACAGTATCCTTGGAAATTGTGCCAACAATTTCAAAATAAATCATCACCAGCTTAACATGTTTTCCTGCGCATTTTTATTACAGTTAATGAGTTGCATTGATTTTGTAGTTTTAAACACTGGATATCAGTAGCTTTGATTTATAATTTCATCTCTTACTGGAATAATTTACTTTAGACTAAGACAATCAACTAGGAGCTCTGATAGCGTAGTGCCTAAGGCACTTGACTGCTAACTAGAAGGCTGGTGGTTCAAACCCACCAGCCACTCCTCGGAAGGAAGTTTAGGCAATCTACTTCCGTAGTGATACTGCCTCGGAAACCCAAGTAGGGGTCGCTATGAATTGGATCTGACTCGACTGCACATAACAACAACAACAAGGCAATCAACATAGTCAGCAAAATTCTCAAATTTGAATTTTTGCTATCCGTGGAAATGTGTCTTCCAGAATGTGCCCATTGACCTATTTGTGCTTATCTGAGATTAGGATTTTATAGGGAGCACATGCAAGCGAGGAATTACCGTATTTACCTACTAAAAAGATTGGCTTCCTATGATTACTTAGACTGAAACAATCTAACTTTGTTCCTTGAGCCATCACTAATCATTACTGAATTTTTGTTATATCAGAGTTATCTCAGTTATATAAAGTCATATATTAGAAAGTTAGGTGTTATATATAGTTGCAGAATTAGTCATTGTCTTTGTCTGCAGGATTAAAAGTTAACTACTAAAATAGACAACAGCACTGGGGTATAGGTAGAACAAAAGTGTTGAATTAATTTTTCCACCTTCCATTCTTTTTTTTTTTTTTTACGTTTTAGAAAGCTGAAGCCCAGACTTTTAGGTGATTTATCCAAGATTTCATAGCAAACTCAAGGAGAAGCTGTGAGCTCTATCCGAGATAGTATCACTACAGAAGTAGATTGCCCAACCTTCCTTCCGAGGAGTGGCTGGTAGGTTTGACCCGCCAGCCTTCTGGTTAGCAGTCAAATACCTTAGGCACTATGCCACCAGAGCTCCTTTAATTATACTCAGGAACATTTTAAGATAACAGTCTATAAGTTTTTAGTGTTAAACACAATCCATAAAAGTGTTTGTTGAATGAACGAATGGATATATGATGGATGGATACATTGGTGATTTTTTGCATTTTTGACTCATTTTGAATAATACAGGATCTCTAAAATAAACTTGTGTCCTCATAATAAAACACTTTTTTTCCTTTTTTGCATAGATAAAATAACTGTCTTCTTAATTCTTCACTAATCTCACAGGAAAAAATGTCTATTTTCTGTAAAGGCACCAGCCATTGAAACCTTATGAAGCACATCTCTACTCTGACATGCATAAGGTCACCATGAGTCAAAATCCACTCAACCTCAATGCATTTTATCCAGTTTTAGTGTGGATTACATCCAATCCTATGTGTTTTGGGGTCCCAATTCTATTCTATAATTATATCTCTAACTTTCCAAAGGATGTCATGCTTGGTAAGGTGAAGGATCGACGAAAGAGGGGAAGGTTCTCAACGAGGTGGATTGACACGGTAGAGGTGGCAATGGGCTTAAGTGTAGCAAGGATTGTGGAGCTGGCTCAAGATGGGGTGGTGTTTCGTTCTGCTGTGCATAGGGTCTCTGTGAGTCGGAGACGACTCATGGCACCTAGCAACAACCACAACAACAGCTTTCCAAATGTGAACTTCTTCAAAATGACCCCTCATCTTCCATAAAATCTTTGTCCTCCCAATCTTATCACATCGGCTCGTTAAAGATATGATAGATACTTATTGCTTTCTCACCCATTTACTTCTTAATTCTCTGAAGCCTGTCTCACATTCCATGAGAATGAATATCCTCACATGTAAAATGGAAATAATAACACTCCCTTGCCATGGGAATTTAACATTAATTTATTGTTTGAACACAATTAGTAGGTAGGTTGTTGTTGTTGTTATGTGCCATCAAGTCGGACCCGACTCATAGCGACCCCTCCTTGGGTTTCTGAGGTAGTATAACTACAGAAGTAGATTGCCCTATCTTCCTTCCGAGGAGTGACTGATGGGTTTGAACTGCCAGCCTTCTGGTTAGCAGTCAAGTGCCTTAGCCACTATGCTACCAGAGCTCCTGGTAGGTAGGTTGTTGTTGTTGTTGTTATGTGCCGTTGAGTTGGCCCCGACTCATAGCGACCCCTCCTTGGGTTTCCGAGGCAGTATCACTACGGAAGTAGGATTG
>NW_006922004.1:1712429-1717959 GCF_000298275.1 Orycteropus afer afer | reverse complement strand
GGTGGAAAAGCTCAATATCTTCAGCCAAAACCAGGCCAGGAGCTGATTGTGGAACAGACCATCAACTGCTCATATGCAAATTAAACTTGAAGTTAAAGACAATGCAAACAACTCCAAGAGAGCCAAAGTATGATCTTGAATAAAAATAACTAGAAAGAGAAAGTTATGCTTTCCTCTCTTAATGTACTCAAAGAAAAATAATTTTTTATATAACATTCAGTTGCTTCTAATTTCCAACTATCTGGCTCTTCTGTAATGAAGTTGCCAAATAGCAAAAAAGGGTGTGAGGTTAATTATGAAAACAATGCAATTGGAAAGGAATCTGTCCCATTGGGTAGAATTGTAAATTAATTTCATTCTGTTGAGTTTTTGTAACTCTACTAGGAATCTGAAGACACTATTATTTCTTTCAGTAAACTGAATGGAACATAGTACATTTGAAATTCTATTAACCTGTTATCCAAACCCAAGGAGATACCTTCCTTATTCAAAGTGTATCCATTTTGTGGGAGGAAAAATGTGGAACAAAATCCAAAAACTCAGTAATGACAAGAATTACTGGTCGGATGAAGTCTGGTAAGACGCCCAATACTATGGTCATGGAATACAATCTGGGCCTGGAATAAAACTCACCCCCAGGGGCTGGCTCTCAGCCCAATAGTAAACAAGATATATGTGCAGACCACTCAATCCAGAGTGCTGCACCCACAAACTCTATGGAAATGCATCCCTTAGACCAATAGACCACGGGTCACCAGAGGGGCAACATTCACATGGAGGAAATGCAGGACACACAGGAGTGCAAAACAAAACAAAAAACAAAACAAAAGTATATCCATTTTAACCCCAAATTTCATCATATAGGGATCTTGACTTCTATACCAAACCAGTAAAACTGGAAAATGGCTTGCAACAGATGCTCAACACACTTCCCATATGGTGTGTGTCTTTTCTATTATTTTTACTACGAGTTATATAGTCCATGCTATCATATTGTAAATTTTCTTAAGTTCTCTTTATGTGAGACCCTCTATTTCCAGGTTGGTGTATTTATTTCAGTATGGTGACTTCTTGAGAAAGGGAAATATGATATGACATGTCTGAAATGCTTTTTTTCTACCCTCATGTTGAATTGATAACTTTGCCAAGTGCAGAATATTAAGATGAAAATTATTTTTTCCTTATAACTTTGAAGGCATCATTCCATTGCCTTCTAACTTCCAATATTAATGTTGAGAATTATGATGCCACTTTTTCTTAACTCTTTTTATGGGATCTCTATGTCACTCCTACTCCTTGGAATTTTAAAATATATGGTATGGATCTTTATTGAGTTTTCTAGATATTTTCAAGAACTTTTCAATCTGGATACTCATGTCTTTAGTTCTAAGAAGTTTTGTTTTATTATTTCTTTGATAATTTCCATATAGAGTGTTTTGTTTGATCTTTCCTGCTAAAACTACTATGACTTAGATTTTTGCTCTCTTGAATTTTCTAGATTATTCCTCTTTTCTTTTGTTAATAAGCCTTTTCTTTGTCTTTTTCTTCCTCTTTAGTACAAATATTCTTGATTTTATCTTTCAATATTTTAGATTTTAAAAATATGCTTTCATATTTTTAATTTCAAACATCACTTTCTTTTTCTTTGATCACTTCTTTTCATGTCATCTTTTAAAAAACAGTTCATGGATGCAATATCTTATATTTCTGAATAAATCAATTATAAACTATTTGAACTTTTCATTTTTGCTTGCTCACCTCCATCCATTTTATTCTCTGTCTTTACACTGGAGGCTTTCTCAAATTTTTGGTAATGCTTGCTTGTCAACCCATGTTCCTATTTAAACACTAATAGGCAACTTTGTGAGAAAGTTGGGTTTGTTCGCTCATCAGCTTTTCTGTGACCAGATTATTTTTAGATGGTGACTATCATATGCCAGTATATGTAGGTCTTTCCCCAGTCTCTCTAGAGCATGAACCATCAATCTTCTTTTAAGTTAGAATAAACTTGGCAGTTGACATCCTACAGCTGGATAGAAGGAAGGATTTGCTGTCTCAATATTTCTCACCCTCCACCTCCACCCTCCCTGATGTCCTTGAGTCCTAAGATTCTGGGGCTTGAATTCTCCGTAGAATATTTTTCTGAACTCCTGTGGAAACAAGGGAAGAATAATCACATAATAGGATATGCTGGAACTTTCAAAATATCTCTTGTTTTTAATCTTTTCACCCCAATATACTCTTCCTTTAACATTGTACTTGGTGCTCCCAGTTCCTGACCCTTTTCTAGGGTTCTGCAGGACAAATCGGAATGCACCTCATTGGTATCCTTCAGTGTGTACTTGGATTTGACCTTCCTTTTTTTTTAATTAAGTGTTTTGCTGTATCTCATTTCCTGGTGGGAATGGTGTTTGGGATATGTCTACTAAAATTACTTGTTGAATAGCCTTATGGTTATACATGGAAAGATACATATATATGAATATAACAGTGCACTAGTGTATCTGGAATGATGTCATTCTTTCTTTCTAATAGCTTCAGAGATTCTGCAGGTTTGGCGGGAGCATTATTTATTCACTCCCAGATGCTTTGAGTCCTTTGTGACTGGGCTCAGTAGTTTTGGTAACTTGTTAATAATTATTTGCATCTCCTATCATCACAACACAAGCAGTCATAAATACCTTTGGCAGTGCCTTTGTCATATAAAACAAGCAGCCTATCTGAAAGTACAGATACATAAGCTGAGAGACATAAAGTTTCAACAATTTTCCATAAATTATTTTTTTCTGTAGTGAAAAAAAGGAAGGGTCATGAAGAAATAGGATCTGGATAAATACATTGATAAGGAAGTAGGTTTAGGTGGAAGGAGGAGAGGAAAAAATATCAGGTGATATAGTGATGGTTTTAACATTGTGGTTTCTAGTCAGACAGGGTGCTAACTGGTAACTTTAGATGTCAATATAACTTAAAAACAGGTGATTCTGGGAGGTGGAGGGGTGCCACCAACACATTTGATCAAACATGCCATCAAAATGTATTGATAATTACTGGTGATTGGGATGTGAAAGTTGGAAACAAAGAAGAAGGATGGGTACTCAGAAAATATTGCCTAACTGATAGAAATGATGACAGAGACTACATGATAGGATTTTGCAAAACCAATGACTTATTCATTGCAAATACTTGAGGGGCTCACCTTACGTTTTCAAAAACATAGACAGTCACTAAACATGTGGACCTCAGTGGATGGAATACATAGATTCAAATTGACTACATCTGCAGAAAGAAATGTGTGAAAAAGCTCAATATCATCAATCAAAACAAGTCTAGGGGCTGATTGTGGAACAGCATCAAATTATTATAAGCAAGTTCAAATTGAAACTGAAGAAAATTAAAACAAATCCATGAGAGCCAAAGTATGACCTTAAATATATCTCATCTGAATTTAAAGACCATCTCAAGAATAGAGTTGACACATTGAACATTAATGACTAAAGGCCAGATGAGTTGTGGGATGACATCAAGGATATCCTACATGAAGAAAGTCAAAGGTCATCAAAAAGACAGGAAAAAGGAAACGATGAAAATGAATGTCAAAGAGACTGTGAAATTTGCTCTTGAAGGTAGAGTAGCTAAAGCAAATAGAAAAAATGATGAAGTAAAAGAGCTGACCAGAAAATTTCAAAGCATAGCTCAAAAAGACAAAATAAAGTATTATAATGAAATGTGCAAAGACCTGGAGTTAGGAAACTGAAAGAGAAGAATGTGCTCAGCATGTCTCAAAATGAAAGAGCTGAAGAAAAATTTTATACCTTGAGTTGCACTATTCTATGGGTAAAATATGGAACAATGCAGAAAGCAACCAAAGAAGATGTAAGGAATACACGGAGTCACTGTACCAAAAGAATTGGTTCACATTCAACATTTCTGGAGGTAGCATATGATCAAGAACTGATGATATTGAAGGAAGAAGTTCAAGTGGCACTGAAGGCATTGGCAAAAAAACCAAGGCTCCAGGTATTGATAGAATGTCAATTGTGATATTTCAATAAATGGATGCAATGCTGGGACATACTCACTTGTCTGTGGCAAGAATTTTGAAGACAGCTACCTGGTCCACCGACAAGGAACAATCCATCTTTGTGCCTATTCCAAAGAAAAGTGATCCAAAAGAATGAAGTAATCATCAAACAGTATCATTAGTATTACATGCAAGTGATATTTTGCTGAAGATAATTCAAAAACAGTTGCAACAGTACATTAATAGGGAACTGCCAGAAATTTAAGCCAGATTCAGAAGAGAATGTGGAAGAGGGGATATTATTGCTGATGTCAGATGGATCTTGGCTGAAAGCAGAGAATACCAGAAAGATGACTGTGTTTCATTGACTATGCAAAGACATTTGACTCTGTGGATCATAACAAATTATGGATAACATTGTAAAAAAATGCAAATTCCACACTTAATTGAGCTCATGTGCAACCTGTACATAGATCAAGAGGTAGTTGTTCATAGAAACTTCGTAGTTTAAAATAAGGAAAGATCTGTGCCACAGTTTTGCCATTTCACCATACTTATTCTATTTGTATGTTGAGCAAATAATCTGAGAAACTGGACTACATGAAGAAGAAATATGAAGAAGAATGAGACATCAGGATTGGAGGAAGATCATGGCCAACCTGTGATATGCAGATGACAACCTTGCTCACTGAAAGTGAAGAGGACTTGAAACACTTATTGATGAAGATAAGAGACCACAACCTTCAGTGTGGACTACACCTCAACATTTAAAAAAAAAAAAGCCAAAATCCTCACGTGTGGACCAATAAGCAACATTGTGATGAATGGAGAAAAGATTGAAGTTGTCAAGGATTTCATTTTACTTAGATCTACACTCAACATCTATGGAATCAGCAAGACTTCAAGACTTCAAATGACCTATTGCACTGGGCATATCTCCTGCAGAAGACCTCTTTAAAGTATTAAAAAGCAAAGATGTCACTTTGAGGACTATGGTTTACCTGAACAAAGCCATGGTATTTTCAATCACCTCATATGAGTGTGGAAGCTTAAACAATGAATTAGGAAGACCAAAGAAGAATTGATGCATTTGAAGCATGGTGTTGGTGAGGAATATTGACTATACCATTGACTACCAGAGTAACAAACAAACAGCATTGAACAAACTACAGTCAGAGTGTTCCTTAGAAGCAAGGATGGCGAGACATCATGTCATGTTCTTTGGACATGTTATCAGGAGGGACCAAGCCCTGGAGAAAGACATCATGCTTGGTAAAGCAGAGGATCTGCAAAAAAGAGGAGAAGAGATGACTGCCACTATCATCTCAAACATAGCAACAGTTGTGAGAAAGGTACAGAACTGTGTAGTGCTTCATTCAGCTATACATAGAGTCACTAAGAGCTCTAGTGGCACAGTGCCTAAGGCATTTGACTGCTAATCAGAAGGCTTGTGGTTCAAACCCACCAGCCACTCCTCAGAAGGAAGATTGGGCTATCTACTTCCATGGA
>NW_006922004.1:1711024-1712329 GCF_000298275.1 Orycteropus afer afer | reverse complement strand
GGAAGTAGGATTGCCCAACCTTCCTTCCGAGGAGTGGCTGGTGGGTTTGAACCGCCAGCCATCTGGTTAGCAGGCAAGTGTCTTAGCCACTATGCGGTAGGTAGGTAGTTGCTCTAATTATGATGGATTTTGATTGACCATTTTTCTCACAAAGAATAGCCCCATTTCTCTCCAGACTCAAGGAGCCTTTCTTTTCCCTATTTTGCTTTTCATAATTTTGCCTTTAAGGCACAGCTCAAGTTGCAACTCCTCCAGGAAGCTTCCTTTGGTTTTTCTAGTTTTCTTCTGTTTCTACTTGACACTGATTGAGTGTTCTTATTACAATTAGATAAGGCAATGAAATAGCATATGTTTTACTTTTTTTTTTTTTAGTCTTAGCATCTAATTGAGTGCTGAACACAGTAATTCATAAATAATTGTTGATCAGCTAAATTATCACAAATGTATTGGGAACTCTAATTTTTTGAGTAAATACGATTACGGTTTTTATTGCAGACATTCTGAATGCCCACAAAATTACATTCACCAAGAAAATTTAGTTGATTAACTTTTATTCTTGCAGTAGCTTTAGCTATTACAATAAGAAGCCATTTGCATCTTTATTACTGCCTTCTTGATCCATATGTCCACTTTAACATTGGTTTGTTGGACATTTTACTGTATTCCTTTTCATATGTAAAAGATCATCCTAGTTGTGAGTTAGGAACTCTGGTAGCATAGTGCCTAAGGCACTTGACTGCTAATCAAAAGGCTGGCGGTTCAACCCTACCAGCCACTCCTTGGAAGGAAGGTTGGGCAATCTACTTTCGTAGTGATACTGCCTCAGAAATCCAAGGAGGGGTCGCTATGAGTTGGGTCCGACCAACAGCACATAACAACAACAACAGTTGTGAGTCGTTGTTTCAGAATCAGGAAATGTGATCTTTAGACAAATGGACTGACTGGGTAATGAGGCATTTCTGATGGTTAATTAAAGATACGTGGGATACATAATAAGAACTCAGGGTAAAAGGCTTGCATATGTTGTGAACCTCTGAGACAGAAAAACACTCTTCTTTGGAATATGTGTGTCTGCATGCTGCGGCAAGGATTGATAATAATCCTAAGAATAACTGTTGTTGTTGTTGTTAAGTGCCGTCGAGTCATTTCCGACTCATAGCGACCCCATGCACAGCAGAACGAAACACTGCCCGATTCCTTGCCAGCCCCACAATCCCTGCTATATACTTGAGCTCATCATTGCAACCACCGTATCAATCCATCTCGTTGAAGGGCTCCCCCTCTTTCGTCGACCCTCCACCCTAC
>NW_006922004.1:1705226-1705688 GCF_000298275.1 Orycteropus afer afer | reverse complement strand
TAACAACAACAACAACAATGCATTGAAAATGACTTGAAGGCATCTAATAACAATCTATAGCAATTGACAGTTCTTTGTAATCGAACATGAATCTTTTTTTTTTTTAAATAGTATTTTGTTGAGTTTTTGGTTAAAGTTTACATAGCCAGTAAATTTCCCATTTGACTAACAATTTCTGCACAAATTATTTAGTGACATTAGTTATATTTATGTATTTATCACAATATTTCAGTATGTTCTCTTTAATTGTGATCTGTTTGTTCCTTTTTTCAGTACTCTCATTTCTCTGCCCCTTTATCTTTTCAACTTCAGTTTTGAGTGATTGTTGCCCTTTTTAAATAATGTACTGATCTTATGGGAAATATCCTTTATTTTATGTGCCACTCTGCTATTTTGCTAAAATGGGATCTCAAGAGATAGGCTCAGTTGTAGGTTTAAAGGGTGTCTCAGGGTGATAGTCCT
>NW_006922004.1:1699670-1705110 GCF_000298275.1 Orycteropus afer afer | reverse complement strand
CCCCCCCCCCCCCCCCCCCGCCAATGAATTTGAGTTCTCCTCCACCGTTTTCTCCCATTCTATCTGAGACCATCTATTGTGACTCCAATCAGAACCATTAGTGGTAATAGCCAGACACCATCTAGTTCTTCTGGCTCCAGGCCCATGGCTATTGTAGGCTTGTTTCTTCTCTGAACTTTTGATGACCTTCTTACTGTTTTGCTCTTGGAGCATAGACACCAGTAGCTGTATCTTAGATGGCCTCTCACAAGCTTTTAAGATTCCAGATGCTACTCACTTCACTAGGATTTAGATCGTGATTTTTGTGAGCTCTTATGCAAATTGACTGAGTAGTCCCATGAAACAATGGTCTTAATCTTTGAAACCCAGAAAACAATCTTTGAAGGTACTCGGCTGTGTCTGCGGCGTATCTGTATCTGTGTGTTCAATGATAGCTCACGAATCTCTGTGCAGCAGGATATTGAGGCAAGACAGAACGTTTAGTTTTGGTTTTATTTCACTGACTTTTTGGTTTTACTTCACATGACTGCATGCCACTGCTATTTCCAAAAAGTGGCAGTCATTTGTATATTTTGTTGCAGACAGCCTTTCTGGAAGTATCTGAAAGCTATGTTTGAAGGTGAACTATTGCTTCATTAGGCAATCACTTATCATTATGTTATCTAAGGTGGGTTTCATTTAATAAGTTCTGTGCAAGGTGCATTCCAATTGACTCACTGGGTCTATTTACCTACATGTCTACCACAAATAGGACTAAGCCAGAGATTTTCAAATATACTCGACATTTGTTTAGGCAAATCAACTTAAAGATAATATTGCCAGAATAAGTCTACGACTTGACTGGATCTAGCTGCTAAGAGAGAAGCTGAGTGGGTGCACTGTTCAGTCCATGCAGTCTTCTAGTTTATCTCAGGCAGCTTGTTAGCAGGGCTAGAGTATACTACTTTTGACATCATCTTTCTCTGTGTGTTTGAAGAGACCAGGCCATGAACAGATGGCCTTGATATGGGCTCCCATGACTACCAGGCATGCCAAGCAGGCAGATGAGTGAACTGGCTTATTCCTTCTCTTTTAAATTGATGTCACCCAGGGAAAAGTGGTGAATATAAATCAATGGCTTCCTCCTCCAAACCCAGCATGTACCTTTCAGTCATCAAAATAAGAAACATCCTGCGGTGGTTGTTGGGTGATTTTTCTGATAGGAAGAGCCTTTCACACACTGGAGATTAATATAACAAATGGCTAGTGCCTCAGAAAGGACTTTTTTTTTTTTTCCTGTCAGGGACCAAATGTTGGCACAGAATAGGCAGCAGCAGGTTTGGAGGGAGCATTGTTTATTCACTCCCAGACGCTTTGAGTCCTTTGTGACTGGGCTCAGTAGTTTTGGTAACTGGTTGGTAATTGTTTATATCTCCCATCATCAGAACACAGGAAATCATAAACAGAAATCATCACAAATACCTTTGGCAATGCCTCTGTGTTCCTACTGTACTGAAAGCTAAGGGGCCTTATTCTTGTGTAAAAGTCATATTGATTCTTCATTGAGTCACCTGCATAGCAAGGGATTCAACTTAGGACAAATAACATAAGCTTTAAGTCTTGTTTAATCTTTGTATAACAAGTTAACCCTGAGCTAGACTGTTCTATGATCCAATTTCTTTTTATTTGAACTAAAGACCCCGTTACCTCACTTACAAATCTATAAATCCTATTCTCACAGACACAAACTGATTTTCTAGTTATAAGTTATGAACTTTTGATATGTTTTCAAACACAGAACATTTCACATATGTGAGAATCATGTTGGGTTAAGGTAGAAAGGAAGTTTTACTTTTTGTAGTGAATGTGATCTATATAAGCAAGAGGCTTTTCAATTTTGGAAGTTTCATATGGCCTGTGGGTGGCATGTTGTATACCCCCAAGACTTTAGTGCAGTATAATAACCTAGTTCCCACATTTTACATAGCTTGGTACACAGAATTTGTAATGTTTCTAGAACTACCATGCATAGAAATATCTTCGTAAGAGCTTTATGCTGTGATCTGTTTTAGTTTGCTTGAAGAATAATGGGACAATCAAGTTAAGGAGGATTGAAAATAAGACTTCTGATCTTATGATTTTGTTATAACTGAGTTATTTTTTAAAGACATATTACTTATGTCTTTTCACGATGCTTAAAATATACATGCAAAACAAAGGCTAACTTACAAGGCTTCTGGGGGACTTGTTTTATTAATTTAAGGAAATTTATAAATAAACACTTTTATTAATGACTGAAATACTTAGAACTGTCAAGAACTGTGGTGATATTTCAAACAGTTCTTAAGAGGAGACAGTTTGCTGTGAGTTAGTCATCATCTGTGGATGATGTATTTGAGGACATGATGCACAGCAGTTGAATTTATATTTTAAAAAAATGTTGGTGAAGCTCTTTTTGGAGAAATTATGGATTGCAGCCTTAAATTCTGGGAAAAAATGGAATTTTCCCTCAGTTTTACAAATGTACAGAAGGGATCCTTACTATTTTGCATGTTCTATTGTCATTTTTATTTCTCTCTCTTTCTCTGTTTCTTTCTGTCTCTTGTCCATGTGGACACATGCTCATTCTTTCATGCACACAGAATCAATAAAATATGGGATAATTATAGATGCTATCTTAAATTTAAAATATGAAAAATATTATCCTATAATGGTGTGGTAGTTAAGGTTGTGTGCCAACTTGGCTAGGCCTGGTTGAGTGCCTGGGTTATTCCCAAGGATGAGACTGGCAATCAACTCCATGGTGGGATCTAACACAAGCAGCTGAGTAGCTGCTTTAGGGATGAGGTCTGCTTCCCGTGTGTAAGAAGCAGCTTTGGAAATGGTCTCTAACTTATGACATGCTTGAACCCTGCATGTAGCCGAGCCATTGTTTAACAGCCTGCCATGTTCTGCCCATCTTGGGATTTTAATGGACTTGAATTAATGGCCTGCCATGTGGTTTGGTAACATCGGGACTGTGCCTTTTTACTTGTCAACCTTGGGCTTGGCAGCCTCAGCAGCCAGCAGCTGTCTGAGTGAAGAAACTCCTTTAGCTTCAATGGGCTGCGAGCTGAAGGCAGAGCTGAAGCCCAACGTTGAGGGGCTTTCTCCCAGCCCCTAGAGGCTGGCACTTTGAATTTGGACTTAAAGCTTCCAAACTGTAAGAGAATAAACTCCTGTTTGTTAAAGCCATCCATTTGTGGTATATTTCCTGTTAGAGCAGCACAGAGGTAACCAAAACAAATGGTGTCTCAGAACAGTGACTGTTTTATTTCTGCTTCTTCATTTGTGTATTTTCTTTGGGGAAATGGAAAGTCAGCTATTTGTTTATACTTTCTCATTTTTCAAATGTATACTCAGTGAAATAAAATGTGACCAGTAGACCTCTCTGTCCTATGATAATTCTATATGAGTCCTGTTGTTGTTGTTGTTGTTGTTTGCCGTGGAGTTGGCCCCGACTCATAGCGACCCCTCCTTGGGTTTCCGAGGCAGTATCACTGTGGAAGTAGGATTGCCCAACCTTCCTTCCGAGGAATGGCTGGTGGGTTTGAACCGCCAGCCTTCTGGTGAGCAGTCAAGTGCCTTAGGCACTATGCTACCAGAGCTCCTATATGAGTCCTAGCATAAAAAAATTAAAGTTTCTTTTCTACTTTTCCCCACCACTACAAATTATATTTGACCATCAAATGTGTGTTTTCTGAAGGAAGACTGGGCAATCTACTTCTGTAGAGATACTGCCTCGGAAACCTAAGGAGGAGTTGCTATGAGTCACAATAAATTAATTAATTGATGGAAGTGAGTTTGGTTTGGTAATGTGTCTTTAAGTTGGTGGAACCTACTGACTCTGAAGTAAATACAAAGATGAGGAAAATGAGACCAAAGAGATGAAGTAACTTATTCAAGGTCATGCAGTTAGTTTGGGAAGAGCAGTGACCAGA
This sequence comes from Orycteropus afer afer, assembly GCF_000298275.1. Taxonomy (NCBI): domain Eukaryota; kingdom Metazoa; phylum Chordata; class Mammalia; order Tubulidentata; family Orycteropodidae; genus Orycteropus; species Orycteropus afer. The sequence goes on along the minus strand of NW_006922004.1, from coordinate 1,701,151 downwards.
ATGCAGGTCATTTCACTACTACTTTAGTCATTCCACAAATATATATGAGATGCTATTTCAGTATCCTTTCTATTCCATTATGATGCTTGTCAACCTCTGCTATGGAGGAACTGCTCTATGCAAGTGACTTTCCAGGGGAAGCATTTTCTGAATTCCCATTCTCACATTCCTGCCATCAGTGTTCTGGATGTCCTTGGGCAATTCACACAAACTCTATGGGTAGCCTCAGTTTCCTCATTTTTAAAATGAAAATGCTGTGTTAACTATGCTAAATTTTCATGATTCTGTACTCTTTTAGTCATTTATAGATGAAAAGTGCGTTGGACTCTGAAAAAATCCTTCATGGTTCATTTCATTTGCTTGTGTTTATCATGCTGTGCTTTAATTTCATCTCATCTTATTAAAGATAGTATAAGAAACAATGCCATAAAACCCTTTGGTAATGCAGTTATCAAATGAAGGGTTCAATTATTTTAACAAGATGATTACATTTTGCTCTAGGTCCCATGTTGCAACCACCCAGGCTTTTATCACTGTAGTGATTTTCTGTGCCTGTTGAGTGGTGTGCATATGCACACATTAGCGGCATTGTGAGAGCTATTTTTGCCCTCAGGGCATAGCCATATGTGTGTATATATAACAATGAGGCAAAAGTTTAACTAATAAATGAAATATAATGATGCACATATGTGATGGAGTAGAACACTATTTCCAACAAACCAAACCAAAATCAGACTCACTGCTGTCAAATTGGATCTGACTCAGCGACCCCTCGTTGGTTTTCCGAAGCGGTATCACTGAGCAAGTAGATTGCACAATTTTCCTTCCAAGGAGTGACTGGTGGAGTTGAACCACCAGGTTTCTGGTTAGCAGTCAAATGCCTTAGACACTATGCCACCAAATCTCCTCAGGGGCCCATGGTATTAGGACTGAACCATTATCTATGTTAAATTGCATAAGCTAGAAAGGTGTCTTTTGGGCCTTAAACAAAAAACAAAACAAACCCACTGCCGTTGAATTAATTACAACCGTAACAACCATGTAGGACAGAGTAGAAATGCTTAATAAGGTTTCCAAGGCTGTAAATCTTTGTGGAAATAGACTGCCTCATCTTTCTCTCATGGAGCAGCTGATGGGTTTGAACTACTGATCTTTTGGTTAGCAGCTAAGCACCTTTAAACACTGCACCACCAGGACTCTCTTTTGGGCCTTGGGCTATTAAAGATTAGAAAATTCAATGTAACTAACTCTTAAAACTGGCTTGTACCTTTTGACTTGGGCTATGTAAGTAATTATTCGTTTTTTGGTTGGTTGCTCTGTTCCAGGAATTTTTCTGCCTCTTTTACAAATGGCATTTTGTTAAATTATTTTAATAACCTATGTTGTTGTTTGCAGCAGTATATTGATAGAGAACTTCCAGAGGTTCAAGCCGGATTCAGAAGAGGACGTGGAACAAGGGATATCATAGCTGTTGTCAGATG
>NW_006922004.1:1686514-1698295 GCF_000298275.1 Orycteropus afer afer | reverse complement strand
TCTTCCTTCCGAGGAGTGGCTGGTGGGTTTGAACCGCCAGCCCTCTGGTTAGCAGTCAAGTGTCTTAGCCACTATGCTACCAGAGCTCCCTTAAAAAGCTATGGCAAAGTTTATTGTTTATGTTTTACAGAGAAGGAAAATGGCTTGCAGAGAGGTTAAATTACATGCCTACGAGCTGGAAGTTTCTATTCAAATCGAGGGCTGTTCAATTCAAAAAGCTTTACTCTTAATCATTTGCCTAAATCCATTCATACTTATTGCTGCTTTTGGTGCCAGGAATACAGCAGAAAAGAAAATCGACATCTTTCTTCTGTAGAGCAGCTGGTGGGTTCAAACTACTGAACTTTTGATTAGCAGCCAAATGCCTTAACCTCTACACCACCTTAGATCCTTAGTCTTAGGATCATAGGGAACAGGTTCAGAATAAGAGTAGAAGGGACAGAGTATATAGCACAGATGCTCGTAGCTGAGTAGATGAGCTTGAGGGAGTTTGAAAGAATTCTCTTTTGATTGCTCCTATTCTTTCACTGAAAAAAAAAAAAATCAAGTATTGAGCTGAGAATGACAATAAGGGAGGCTGTGTTGGAAGTTTGAGGAGAGAATGGGTATGGAATTGTCACCTAGAACAGTGATAGCAACTGGACCAGATCTATGAAGTTTTATTGCCTGGCAGCATTAAGGGTCCACTTGGGGTTAGTGGCTATGAGTTCAGAGTAAAGAGTATAGTTGTGGGTTCAACTTCTAGAGGGTGAGCATACTTCTCAAGCTATGTTCATAATGCACAGAGTGTGGGGAAAGTGAGTTTAAATGTGGTCAGAGTTTTGTCAGAAGACTTCAATAAAGAGATTATAATTATAAAATATAAAATTATGTTGAGAAGGTGTGAAGTAAGGACATAGGGGTAGTAGAGAGGGACAATGAAAGGGTGATGGCATCAATGGATTATAAATCTTGGTAGCTTCCAAGAGTGAGAGATTATGGTGATATGAGAGGGGGTTGCTTGATAATAAGATTATTTAGGGGACTAAATTTTCTTGAATAACAGGTCTGAGTAGCTGAGGTAGGGCAAAGGACAAGATCATTGGAGGACATGTTAAAAGAAATTGAAGACCAACATGGAACTGAAAAGTGAAATCACCAAGAATAATCTCAGCAACATTCTTAAGAAGATTGATAGTGAGGTTAAAAAAAAAGGTAAAGGAGGGAAGTGACTGGGGTCAGCAGATAATTGTAATATGAAGCTAGTTGGTAATATAGCCTAATGAGGAGCTGTGGGTCTTTCAAGAGAAGAAAGAGAGAATGGTCTGATGAAGAGGAGCAGGAAACCCCCCTGCTTTGTTTTTGGCCCTATTTGTTTGTGTTGTGAGGAAAAGAAAGCATCCTTCCCTTACGAGGTAAGAGGAAGCTGACTCCTTGGTGAAGAGACAGGTCTCAGTTGGAGCAAGAAGGTGAAGGTGAAGGGAAGAGTCAGAGAAGAGATTGAGAAAGTGGGAAGTTGTCCTGATGACCATGAACCCTAGTAGACACAGTAGGAGGACTTTAGGATTCGAGGAGGGACAGACTGGGGCCAGAAAAGAGGATATACAGAGCCATATGGGATGAGAGTCTGAGAGAGGAGGAGTGACTTGAGATTCCTGCACTTCTCCAGAAAAATCACAATATTAAAAAGTGGAAAATAAAGTAAGTACAATTGTTTCTACAAATATGGTGGTGATGAGGCTAAGTGTGATGAGGAAAATGGAAGAGAGGAGTCTTGTCAAGAGCATAGAGTTTCGGGATGAATTGGAAAGAATGGATTGCACTTGGATCATTAGGCCACCGAGAATAACAGCCAGAATATGACGAGATTTAGAACGTAGTCTCAATTTAAAGAATTCATTTCTTTTATTTCTGATCATTATTAGAATAAACTTAGTATAAACTAAGGGACTCATTTCCTTTATTTTTGAGAATTCTCAGCTATGGAACTAAGATTTTTGTTTTTGTGTGTTCCCTTGTCCATGCTATTGCTCTTCCTTTGTATTACACACTAAAGAGGTATTCTTCTCATCTACAATGTACTGGTCACTGTGTAAAGTGTGGAAGTGAGGGAGAAGGAGGTGTTGCATGAATAGAGTCCCTGCTTTGAAGAGTTTACAGTCTAGAAGGAGAGACAAATATGTAAGCAAATAACTATAAGAGGAATAGAAGTCTGTAATCTTTAAGGGAGAATAGAGGAGGTAGAACATGTTTAGATGGTTTTCCTAGAAATATGAAAAATGGGATATCTTATCTAGAGGACAAATTTCAGCCATATTAGCTGAAATTTTACATTGACATAATTTTACGGCCACCCGCAAATAACTTAATTTTGGGGGTTGCATAGTATTTACTCCACTGTTATCGAGAAAATTCCAACTCATAGTGACTCTATAGCATAGGGTCGAACTACCACATGTATTTTCCAAGGCTTTATGGAAGCAGACTGGCTCATCTTTCTCCCATGGAGCACCTGGCAGGTTTGAACTGCTAACCTTTTGGATAGCAGCCGAAAGCTTTAACCACTGTACCACCAGATCTCCTTACATAGCGCAATGTTTATACATGGTGTCTGTTCAAAATTTCTTTGATCATATAATGGAAGAATAGATGGATGTATAATATTTGCACTTATTAAGGACTTCTACTTTTAAGAGTATCATTAATTTATATAAATTGCAAACCTTTCCTGTTTATGTTAAAATTTTGACTTACTGCCTTTAACTTGAGAAGGGAGAAAGGAGGAAAGGATACTATTTGGGTTCTTATTTGAGATATAGGGAATGAACTTAAGAATATTAGTCTTCTTTGATAATTTTTCATAAGGAACTCTGGTGGTAGAGTGGTCAAAGCATTTGGCTGCTAACCAAAAGGTCCACTGTTAGAACCCACTAGCTGCTCTGTGGGAGAAAGATGGAGCAGTCTGCTTCTGTAAAGATTTGTTGTTGTTGTTGTTGTGTTTTGCCATCGAGTCAGATCCGACTCATAGTGACACCTTCTTGGGTTTCCAAGGCGGTATCACCATGGAAGTAGATTGCCCAACCTTCCTTCTGAGGAGTGCTTGGTAGGTTTGAACCGCCAGCCTTCTGCTTAGTAGTCAAATGCCTTAGGCACTACACTACCAGAGCTCATCCTGTAAAGATTTACAGCTTTGGAAATCCTATGAGGCACTTCTACACTGTCCTAAAAAGGGTCGCTATGAGTTGGACAATTTTTTTTTTGTTGTTGTTGTTGGTAATTTTTCATAGTGGTGAAGAGGAGCTCCTCACAGGTTATGTAGATTTTTACATCACACGCTAACATTTGCTCAGAATCTTCTGTTAATACTGCCAGTTCACTCTATGCTGCCTTTTGCTTATAAAGTGTTTTTGCAAATGGACCTATTCTTAATCTGTTTTCAGTATAGCAGTATATTTGTCTTTAATCAGATAAAAACAATTTATAGAATTGATTTGGCCACCTTGACATCTTTATCTGAATTCAGAGAATTACATGGAATTGGAAGCATATCTTAGAGAAATTTAACAGATATATTCCCCTGCATTATACTGACTAGCATTGAGTTGACTCTGACTCATAATGACACCTATTGGGTTTCCAAGGCTATAAATTTTTATGGAAGCAGCCTGCTTCATTTTTCTTCCACAGAGCAGCTGGTGGGTTTGAACCACTGACCTTTTGGTTAGCAGCCAAATGCTTTAACCACTACACCACCAGAGCTCCTTTCTTCTACATTATGTTATGTTCTTATGTGCCTCTGAGTCAGACCCGACTCATAGAGACCCCTCCTTGGGTTTCTGAGGCAGTATCACTACGGAAGTAGATTGCCCCATCTTCCTTCCGAGGAGTGGCTGGTGGGTTTGAACCACCAGCCTTCTGGTTAGCAGTCAAGTGCCTTAGGCAGTACGCTACCAGAGCTCCATTATAGATGGATATAAAAGCTTATTTGAGATAACCATAATTACTAGATTGCCAGCTTTGGCTTTTTAACAGTTCTGTTGTTCTGCATTGACCTCCCATTCCCTCCAGGGCTGAACCTTTACATCTTAACAGATATATTACAAAGTAGCAGAATGTGAGGGGCTGTATGTATTATTTTATATTAACATCAGTGACACTGAAAGCAAAAAATTAGATACTGGAATAGTTCATGCATTTTTTAGGAACAGAAAGCCAATACCTAACCAGGCATTCAAGAATATCTGGCATTCTTTGAGTTTTATTTTGATGAAAATATATTGAACATGATCATAGATGCTGGGATGTTATTTAATGTTTAGCTTTCTTCAAGTTGATCTTTTGGACCTTTGCTACACTTATCCTACACAAGGCTAAACTAATAATATTCCTGTTTAACACATGAACTGAGCAGAATCTTCCCTTCAGATCTATAGGGAATGATTTCATTATTTTCTTGGCTTTTTGTTCCATTCATACTCTAGTGATGTATGGTTTATGTTTTTTTAATCTTCATAGTTCTTCTATTTCAGTCACAATCTCTAAGACCCTAGAACATTTCTTCATTTTTCTTTTCTTTTTCCTTTTTTCCTTTTTATTTATTTTATAATGTGGAATTTATGCAGGATATCAGATTTGAAGGTCTTTATAGTCATTTTCAGCTAGTTTGTTCTTCCTCCCACCCCAACACTGTATCATAACCAACCTGATAATAGATGAGTATGTTTTTCTTCCTTCAGTGATGAGGAAATGGTGCCAAGTATTTATACTCTTTACTGTCCATTTACTGGTTATTAATCTGCCCCAGGGACATAATTTGTGAGACCAAGGAAATCATATGAAGAGGGTCAGCACTGGTTTTTGTTATTTTGTTTTAATTTATTTAAATTTAACTTCGTTTATGGAATAATTCTCTACTGAATTGGGCCTAATTATGCCAATAATTTTATTTGGCATTGTGCATTTTGTGACTTTGGATATTTAATAGAACCTGTGAGAGCCAGAACTCAATGGGACTGACTGCCTTGTTTTTCTAGGTCTATCTTGCTAGTTTTTCACCTTTGACAGGATGCAGTCTTACCACTTTTCTATCACTTTTTTTTTTAGTGAAAAATATTCAAGTTTCCCTTCTCTGACAGGTTTCTGCCTTACACAATTTCTGGCTTCACAGGTATTACTGTGGTATTGTGTGTAGGGCACTGGAGAGATTGTTTTATACCTTCATTCTTTAAGTCCACAGTTTTTCCTTTTCATTTTATCTTAGAGTAAGGACATGGTATTAGGCACACTGAATTAATAGCTATGATTATTGTCTATTGGTATAAAAATGTTATCATGTCTCTCTTTCCCCCCTAATATCAGTGGAAGATATTTATGGTAATTATGGTAAATGAGTGCACGTCCTCACATTCAACATTTACAAAGAAACCCACACACACACTACACACTGAGAACCTTTGATGATTCATCAGATAGATAACCCTCCTAACATCCCTTTAAACAGTACTTTGAGGTCTCAGTAAAATAATCACTGATCTGGACTAAATTTGTTTCATTTGTATTAATAAGTGGGAAAGCAGAAAATTAATCTTAGAAACTGAATTCAAATCCCCCACCGGTATGACATTTTACTGCTGCTAGAAGGTTAATTATATTCCAGTTCTTCTTCTTTTTTTTTTTTTTTCTTTCTAAATGGTTGGTACAGTAATGGTTATTGTAGGTCTTATATATTTTTCAATCTTGAAAGGATTAAAAAATAGAGGAGAGTCTGATAAGGCCTTCTGCTTATATTCCCAATGGAGCCAATAAAGTGTTTTAAAAGACAAGGCTCTTGGTAAAATTAATCTGGATTACTCTACAAATAATGATTTCAACTTAGCTCTGAGATAAGGTTTTTATCCTTACTGATGTCATATCAGCACATTGTGAGTGGTGAAACCAGCTTTTTATGTATTTATTTTGTAGCTAACTCATTCAGAAATAATGAAACAGATTTTTTGATGGTACTTATTTAGTTTATTTCATCAATAATAAAGGCAGAAAACAAGATAAAAAGAGGGGGTTAATGAACTGTGATTGTATGAATCCTTTATGATGCTTCATATGATCCTGCTTTAATTTGAAGATGTAGAATTCCAGGTATTCTTAGAAAAAATGTGACTAATGCAGGTTTAAAGGCTGACATGTAGCAATTTTTCTCAGTATTTCTTTATATCTTGGAATGTGTCCAATGCTGACGCAGTATTAACAATCATTTATAAATTGTACTGCAATGACCTTTTTTAACCTTACACTTGGGCAAAAAATGGAAAAAAGAATAATTTAAGTCAATATTAACTAAATTTATGTTATAGGCAGGAAACACATAGCTTCTGTTTCACCTTTGTACTGTTCACCACTTTAAGAAATGCTGGCATAGAAAACAATTTGTGAGGCCAAAAAAAATGGGCCAAAGAAGTCAAAGAAGAACATTATCTCTCTCCCTCTCTTTTTAATATCTCATAGTAAAATATAATTAACTTATTTATTTTGAAGATAAACTGGAAAGAAAGATTGGGAAAATGGGAATGGGTATGCATTTATTTCTTTAATAATTGCGTGGGATTAGAACACATGTTACAATGACTGTTATGGGAATGATTTATAAACATTTTAGGATGAGGCAGTGATCCATTAATTTTCTGAAATAATTAAGTCCCACATAGGCTTATGCTTTAAATTAATTTTGCAAAGTTGTAATGGTAATTTTAGCAAAAAGAAATCATGTAGGGGTTAGGGAAGGAGATATCATCAGACCAACTCTTATTTTTATTTTTTTATAAATATGAGGTGAATAGAAATTGTTTTTATAAATATGGGATGAAAGCAATATTTTGGGTAAGGTTTATGTTTTTCAAGATTATATGCATCTCAAGAGTCCAATCAATAGTGACTTAAGTCCTTTATCTTCCTAAATGGCCATGACTCACCTCCAGCCATTAAAATCATGGCAGTGTAGGATTTTCCAAAAGTCACAGGAATAAATTATGCATTGGCATTGTGAGGAACATGTCTAACAGGTATTTCCCACCATAATAAATGTGTTCCTGTATACCATGCCAGGGTATATTTTCTTGACTTCCTCCCAATATCATGGTGAGGACTGCATCTTGGTTTCAAAGGATATTTCAGGCAATTACTCTATAACGTTGATAAGCTACAAGTATTAAACTACTGAGTTAACTGCTCAAGTAGTTCATAGTAATATCCTGCACCTTTTAGTGTGACATTTAGACAGCATTATATAGGTGTGTTTAGTAAAGTTATGCTTAAACTCTTCCTAGAAGGCTTGTCTCCATCCTATTAGCTTTTTATTCCAGTGAGTGCTGGAAGGAAGAATGTTTAATGAGCCAACCTGGTAGTGTTTTAGTGTTTGGATGTAGTTTGTATAATTGCAAATTCTAGGCTCAACCTCAGCCTGCCTGGGTCAGACCATTTTGACTTGGGTTTGCTTTAGGAAGTATGATCTGTTTCAAGTCCAGTCTGGGTTGGAAACCTTTTAATGGTTGTTTCGAATATTTGAGTTTGAAGACAATTCAAATATGAGGTTGAGATGAGGAGGGTGGTAAATTAATTTTTCCAATTAATCAAGATGAACCATATCATTTATTAATTATAAAACCACAAACTACTGAGAATTTAGAGTAAATTGTACACTTGGTGCTACTGGTTATAGATCATATGTGGAATCTAACTTCATTGTATTTGGTATGTCTTGCCCAAATTTAGAAAACACATTGTGGTAGTTAAGTTTGTGTGTAACTTAGCTGGGCCTGGTTGAATGGCTGGGCAGCTGGACGTAGTGTTCCCCATGATGAGACTGGTAATCAACTCCATGGTGGAATCTACTGTGAGCCTCTGAGTAGCTGCCTTAGGGATGTGGTCTGATTCCTGTATATAAGGAGTACCCTTGGTGAATGGTCTCTAGCTTATGGCACGCTTGAGCCCTGCATGTAGCCGAGTTGTTAATTCAGCAACCTGCCATACTCTGCTGACCTTGGGACTTTCAACAGACTTGAATTAATGGCCTTCTGTGTGGTTTGGTAACATCAGGACTGTGCCTTTTTACTTGTCAACCTTGGGCTTGTCAGCTTCAGCAGCCAGCAGCTGTCTGAGTGAAGAAAAGCCTCCAGCTCCAGTGGGCCAGGAGCAGGAGACAGAGCTGAAGCCCAAGGTTGAGGGGCTTTCCCCCAGCCCCTAGAGCCTGGCACTTTGAACTCAGACTTAAAGCCTCCAAACTGTAAGAGAATAAACTGTTTGTTAAAGTCATCCCATTTGTAGTATATTCCTGTCAGAGTGGCATGAGGTAACCAGAACACACATTAAGGCCCATTTAAAATCAGTGACGTGTAAGCACATTTTGGCAGTAGTCCAACTATTCAGTTACCTTCATTTGTAATAATTTCTCCCTCTGTCTCTCTCACTGACACACATACACAACTTAAAAATATAGAAATATCCCATAACAAGAGGGTATGAGAGATTTTCATTAACTAGCACTTCAAGATTCTCTTGTAAATGAAAATGTGTGTTTATAAGAATTGCCCTGGGAGATATTACAAAATCTTCTTGGTTCATTGAAAAAATATTTTTGTAATTGCATTATTATTATTTTTGCATTATGATTCTTTGTAAATTAGTAATTGTTATAACTCCAAGTTAACCAAAGTTCAATGCCATCTATTTATGAATACTGTGGAAAAATAGTACCCAAGCTTTGGTATTATTTTCAATAGCCTCATAATGCATAAGAATAAAGCTACATTGAATAAGGAAGACCACAGAAGAATTGATGCATTTGAATTATGGTGTTAGTGAAAAATACTGAACATATCATAGACTGTTAGAAGAATGAACAAATCTGTCTTAGAGTCAGAATGCTCCTTAGAATCCAGAGTGGACAGACTTTGTCTCATCTACTTTGGTCATGTTGGCAGAAGGGACCAGCTCCTGGAGAAGGATATCACGTTTGGTAAAGTAGAGGGACAGCAGAAAAGGGGAAGACCCTCAACGAGATGGATTGACACAGTGTCTATGATGATGGGCTCAAGCATGGCAATGATTGTGAGGATGGGCAGTGTTTTGTTCTTTTGTATCCAGGGTTGCTATGAATAAGAACCAACTTGAAGACACCTAACAACAACAACATGGAAAAATAAAAGTCTATGTAACTTTTAATTAAAAGTTACAATTAATTACAAGTAGCTCCTTTTAGGATTTTTTTTTGGGGGGGTGGGGAGGTAGGGGATATTTTGACAGAAGCATTTCTAAAATGAATTGCAAACTTCCCTGTGTTTAAAACAGAATATTCTAGATTCACTTTGTTTTTCTTATGGTGACCAAGTTATGCTATTAAATGGTAATGATAATATTTTCTTATAAGGTAGTGATAACTCCAGGAATTATTTGGCTTCACCTACTGTTTTTTTTTTTTTTTTTTTTGAATAATTTGTTTAACTTACCAGCATGATAAACACTGTAAAACTCAAACTAAACCCACTGCTATCAAGTCATTTCTGAATCATTGTGACCCTACAGGACAGAATAGAACTGTCTCATAAGGTTTCTAAGGTTGTAAATATTTACAGAAGCACACGCCTCGTCTTTCTCCCGCTGAGCTGCTGGTGGCTTCAAATCGCTGACCTTTTGGTTAGCAGCACAATACTTTAACCACTGTGCCACCAAAACTCCTTAAACATTGTAAAGGTATGTATATCTCTGTATGTATGTGTATGTCTTGTATCTATCTTTTTTTTACTATCTATCTATACCTTTAATAAAACCTGTTAACTATTTAATGCATTTGCCTCTACTAGGCTCCATTCTTTTATTTTACTATCATTTTACTACTTTTAATTATCAGAACACTGGAATATAAGATTAGTTACTTCTTTGAGTTTTGCTCAAAATAAGAATAAATAGGTTTTGAATGAGAACCTTAGTAAATGCTTCATCAATGATGATCTTTAGTGTCTGATCTTTGGGGCACTTTTTCTTCCCCACTGAAATAAAAATAAAAAACAAAGTTTTAACCTATTCAAAAATAAAAAGAATAGTTTAATAATCCTTTTCTTATCCATGCTGTAAATTAACTCTCTTTTGATGGATGAGTTGATACTGTGGGGATAAACCAGACAGCCTCTTTTTTCTAACTGTAGATGACAGATAATTTACTAGTTTGTTAAAACCTTACCAACCACAAAAACCCAAACTCACTGCCATGGAGTCAGATCCGATTCACAGTGACCCCTCCTTGGGTTTCTGAGGCTATATCACTACAGAAGTAGATTGACCAACCTTCCTTCAGAGGAGTGGCTGGTGGGTTTGAACAGCCAGTCTTCTGGTTAGCAGTCAAATGCTTTAGGCACTATGCCACCAGAGCTCCCTGTGCCACTAGAGTGAGACCTGGACTCCAAAAATTTTATTAAGAGGCTTTAAGAGGAAAATGTATTTAAAAGTTGTGTATGTATCTAATTAAAATATTTTTTGAAGTATGGAAAAAATACATGGGGACTATATATACCTATGGAAAAAATATCAATCGCTTACCAACCTGGTTATTTACATTGCATTGAGGAATATTAAAGGTATAGATTTCAATCCAGTCATTCAGAAAAAATATGATGCATAGCATCAAAGGGGTTTTCTTATGTCATAGAGCTGTTTGGCAGTCAAGGAGAGACTGCAGTCTGGCCTCTCAATTTGCAGATTGATGCCTTTACCTCTATAGTGAGTCAAATAGGAACTTGAAATTCTAACACATTTGGAAGGTCTAAAGTTTTTCTGCATTTATATTGTACCAAATACCCAGGCAACAAATTGATTCCATATGTAATAAAAGCTATGTAGAGTACAGCCAAACTGGTTCCACATACTGGTTCCAAAAACTGGTTCCACATACTTGTTCTATTTTATGTAGAGTCTGCTGAGAATTTGGTGTTAAAGAGAAAAGGAAGGAACAAAGAGAAAAGGGAATGAGGTCTGGCTCCTAAAGAGCTGTTATATACAATAGTTCTTTCTATCTCTTGTATTGCTGTTCTCTAGATTTCAGGACATGTACCATCTTCGGTCCATTCAAGGGGACTTGGTTGCATAAGCATGAGGCATGTAGGTGAGCAGATAGATGCTGGCCAGCTGTGCTCAGTATGTTCCTTGTACTCTCTGGTGTGTTCTCACATATTCCCTGTCAAAAAGCATATGTACCTAAGAGGGGGCATCAACTTGTCTCTCAAATTGTGAATGAGCAAACTAGATTCTTCTCCTCTCAAATTGAAGGAGAGAAGGATGAGTCTTAAAAAAAAAAAAAAAAGACATGAGAAGGCAGCTAAGTGTGGAACACTGGAAACTTGGCCTATTCACAATTTTCCCTAGTATATTTTTATGGCATGAAATGTGTGGCGATTCCAGTGTAGCACTAACTCAACAAGTACTTGGAGATATGCCAAAGAGGTGCCCAAGCGTCAGAAGAGGTTGTTCAGGTGTTCTACATGGATAAAGCATAGGTGCCTTCATCTTTCACCATGGAGATTATTGTCTTTGCCGACATGTGAGATTCATGAGTATCATTTTATTTTTTGTGGTTTATATGGTGTTTCCACAAAATCCATTTCATTTCGTGCTCACATTTTGGATAGTAGGAATTATTATTAACTTTTTAAAATGCATTTTACTGAAATATAATGTATGTACAGTAAAATACACAAAGCTAAAGTGACATGGGTCAATGCATTTTTTTTTCAGTGTTCCCTCCCCTCCCCTCCAACCCCT
>NW_006922004.1:1671893-1685204 GCF_000298275.1 Orycteropus afer afer | reverse complement strand
GGCTTATTTACTTTGGATCCTTCCATAGCTGGGTTGGTTTCTGGGTTATATCATCATGTGTGTTAATGGTCAGTTGTTGTTGGCTATTGTTACTTCTCTGTCCAAAGGGCTCCCTTTAGTATCTCTTGTAAGTTTTAACAAATTTCTTTAATTTCTGCTTATCTGGAAATGTCCTAATTTCACCACCATATTTGAGGGAAAATTTTGCTGGGTACACAATTCTTGGTTGGAAAATTTTCTCTTTCAGTGTTTTATATATACAATCCCATTGTCTTCTTGCCTGCATGGTTTCTGTAGAGAAATCCAAGCTTAGCCATATTGGTTGCCCCTTGTAGGTAACTTTTTGTTTTCCCATGCTGCTTTCAGGATTCTTTCTTTGTCTTTGGTTTCAGTGAGTTTGATGATGATATGTCTTGGTGATTTTCTTTTGGGGTCTACACTGTTTGGGGTTCGTCGGACTTCCTGAAAGGATATCTTCTCATCTTTCATCATATCAGGGAAGTTCTCTTCCAGCAAATCTTGGACAATTTAATCAGTGGTTTTATTTTTCTCTTCCTGTTCTGGAATTTCAGTGACATGTAGGATAGACCTTTTGATGGCATCCCACGTGAACCTTAGGCTTTCTTCAATTTATTTTGATATTTTTTCTGATTGATTCCTTTCCAAAGAAGTATTCAGGTATCTGTCTTCAATCTCATTAATTTTATCTCCCATTGCATAAGTTCTACTCCTTTGCCCTTTCAATGTGTTATCTATTTCTGACAATTTAGTATTAGTCTTCTGGATTTCTATCTGTAGATTTTGTATCATTTCTAATTTTTCACTTATTTTGTCATTTTGTTCTTGTATTTTCTTCTGAAATTCTTTTAGGGTTTTGTCTGTGTTTTCCTTGATCTGTCTCTCGATCCTTTGAAGATACCTAAATATGATTCTTTTTAATTCCTTCTCAGTAAGTTCCAATGCTGTGTCTTCCTCAGGGATGTGTTTTGCATCTGTATCCTGGTTCCTTGTTTCTACCACTTTATCTTGCTTCTTTTTGTGGACTGTGATGTTCTGTTGTCTCTGAGGCATCGTGATGTTTTTGTGTTTATATTTAATTGGTGAGTGTATGATGGAGTGACTTGCCCACGATTTTTGTTTTCTTTGTTTTGTTTGTATCAATCTACACAAGGAGGGTACTGTGTTGTGCTCCTCTGTTCACTAATTGACAGCACTTATACACTCACCACCTGTCTCCTTTCCTGTTGTCAGCTTCGGGTATGTCCCTGTCAACCTTGGCAAACAGAGCCTATTTTTAGGTCCTTGGAATCTGGATGAGAATGCTATCACTTTAAAATCCAAAATGGATGCCACTTGTAAAGATTCAAAATGGCTACACCCTCGGTCACTTTAAATATCCAAAATGGCTGCACCCTAGATCACTTTAAATATCCAAAATTGTAAACAGTATCCATGTGTAAACAGTCAAAATGGCTGTGCCCTCCAGACAGTGGAAAGTCAACAGCTCAGAATATTTCCCTCCTTGCTGTTTCCCTTCCTAGTCATAGGCCACCAATGCAGTCATCCTTCAGCCCTTGGTGACCTGGGCTGATCTTTAGGTCAATTCTCAGGTCCCAACACCACTTGGAAATATTCAGGCTGTTGGTCCCATCAGAGTAGCTGAGAGTCGCAGCTCTGACCATCTTTGTACGCACTGTTTTCTTTCAGGTTTTTGTACTAGTTAGTGCCTAATCCACTCTTGTATAGTTCCTTTCAAAGCTCAGGGCTCCAAGATTATCTTCTGTATCTCTGTCAATTGGTTTTCCTTTTCTTTGTTGAAGAGGGTCTGTGTCACTTGTCTGCCTATTCCTCTGTCTTACCGGAAGTCCCCGGATAGTAGAAATTATTGTTTCTACTTTTCGTTAGTGGAAGGATTGGGACTCAAACTCAGAACTCCTGATTAAGTCTCAAAACATTATACCTTGAAATATCCTACAAATGCTTTGGAAGTGAAAACATGTGTGCACACATGCAAAGACACACATATTTATACACACACACACACACACACACATTAAATACCTTTTGAAGTCAAAACAATCCAGCCCTGTACTTCGGTTGTCACCAAAAAAATTTGTCATAGTTGCAGAAACTACAGCAGATTGCCTTCTGTCAGTGATGGCTTTCAGTTTATGCCTTCCTTAGCTAATCCCCTGAAAGTCCTCCAAAAACGCACAAATGGCCATCAACATTAACCTATAGAGCTCATTGTTTTCGATGTGCTAGAAGAACACAGGCAACCTGTCATTTGATCTGAGTACTTGGAAAGCATATATGCATCCAGAAAGCCTCTCCTGTTGCTGCTTACAAAATTAAGTGGCAGTTGCACACCATCATGGCTATGTTAGGCTTGTAGCAGTGAAAAAAAAAGAGTTGTTATTATATACCCTGCATGTTGTGATACATATAGTTGTAGGCATTTTCATGGCCCATTCCTCACCACATAGCTATCAGTGCTGTATAATATTTGCACTTTGCTGCTAAGGAGGTTGAGTCCCAGAGAGGCTGAGTGACTTTACCAAGGCTTCTAAGGCAGGTAGGCTCACCATTTATAGGATAATATTTCTGAGTTTTCTCTTTAGCATTCACAGCTTTTATGGTCTTGATGAGGTTACTGATGGCATCTGCACACCTAAGAGGAGTGAGAGGCATGCTCATCAGTCCAAGCATGCAATTTCCAACCTTTGCCAACTGTGATTAGACATTTAATTGTGCAGCTAAATTTAGTCTAACATTTGCATATGCAATTAATTATACTATCATTAGGTTTTCTCTGGTCTCCATATCGTACAAAGCGGATTTCTAAGAGACACTGTTGTGGTACTAAAATCTGTTTTAAGATTACATACTACATTTTGAAGGATAGAACTTAATTCTTCTTCCGAAAACCAAACCCATTGTCATCAAGTCAATTCCTACTCACAGTGATCCCCATTGGGTTTCCAAGGTGATAAATCTTTACTGAAGTAGATTGTGCAGTCTTTCTTCTGCAGAGTGGCTGGTGGTTCAAACACCAACCTTCTGGCTAGCAGTCAAATGCCTTAGGCACTATGCCACAAGAGCTTCTTTTAATGCTACTCAGGGCACTGTAAAGTCAAATTCAGATCCTTCTGCTGTGACTGGACAACTTCATTCTTTCTGGAAATAGTCTCAGAAAGTTTTACAGTAGTGGCTTCCCTCTTCAATGATGCTTAATGTTCAATAGTAGTCATGAAAAGCAGATTTTCCCAAACCACAGACTTCTTCACTGGTGCCCAAGGAGAATTAGTCACTCATATATTAGTTCATTCAACAAATACATATTGAGTACTGACCCACTGTGTGTGTGCCAAGGCCTTTTCAGATAATACATAGATGTCCTTGGAAGTGATCCTTGGGTACCCAGCTAGGGTCAGGTTGGAAACTCTAAGGTTGAGGATTTAAGATTAGAATCCTTTGTTGCTGGCACTTCACATGGCACCCAAAAGGCTCCCTCTGCAAATAAAGGGTGAAAATTCAATTCTGGTTCCTTCCAGTATTTTAAGTTTTCTAACCTCTGAGCCTTGAGTGAATTACAGGAATGCTGAGATGTTCATTCTCTTCATCCTTAAGGTTACTGGGAGAGACCAGGGTTTCTGGAGCCACTTCCATTTAATAAGGATGCCATATATTATCACTTTTTTTGTGAGCTTTGATGGCAAAATAATTGTTAAACACAAATCTATTTAATAAGCAAAAATCAAAAAGCAAGTATGATTGGAAGCAATTTTGCTTTCCAGGGATCTAGAATACGAGGAAGGGTCCATCACAACATTGCATAGCAATGGTTTTTGGTCTTTGTTGTTGTTGAAGAAGGCTAGATTGGTGGTGGGGGGGGAGGTGAGATTTATCTGACTTGAAGAAAGATACTGTAAATAGGGTGAATTTGTTGGAAGGAGCTGGCAGAAATGATATAAAGGTTTCCACTTGACCAAATAAGAATTAGAAGCCTGGCTGCCACCCAGGCAGAGTGTGGGAGTGGGGCTGGAAATCAATCCATGAGCAAAAGGCCATCAGAAAAGTGACCACGCTTCGTTGAGGTTAGAAAGGAGCTGCATGTTCTCTCCCCACAGCGAACAAGGGGTAGATCTGCTCAGGAGCAATCTGCTGTTCTCAAGCCTCCCAAGTTTGCTGAGAAGTCAGCCCTACATTTCTGGAAGTGTGTAAAAAAACAAAGAGGTTTAGAAATTAGCACATCTCAAAGCTATGGAAAGAAAAAAGATTCATATTGAGGTGATATAATTTATATCAGGGAGAAAGGACTAGACATTCTCCAATCCTTCTTAAATTTGTACAAATAAGAAATCAAATTGGTCTATAAAATCCATATACATATTTTTAATTCCTCTTCGGTTTGGACATCATTTTCCCAATACCGTTTCTACCATATAGACACAGATAGGAATAAGGAAAAAACAAAGGAATATAAAATTATATTAAATAATGTTACAATTTTTATACTTTGCTGAAAATATTTATTTATAGAAAAGATCTTAAGATTCTTACTCAAAATCTACTTATTCTTACTTTAATCACAAGGCTAATGAACTGGGTTATATAATTTCATGGTTTATTGCAGATCAAAAGTAGCAAGGGGTTAAGGTTAGGCAAAGGGCATCCCCACTGAAAGTAGGCATACTTACATCAGCAAGATGGTCTTCTTATATAGCATGTCTACAGAGGTAAATGTGGTTACAAGAATTGAATTAATGAATTTTGAATGACCTACAAAAACAATGCAAAGCAGCCATATGATCTAAAGAAGTTTAATCTTTTGGATCTACTTCATGTATAAGCTGCCCCTCTACATTTTAATCACTCCTAGAGAAGTCAGTGTAAAATTCTGATGATCATATGGTAGCATACTGCCTAAGGCACTTGATGCTAACCAGGAGGCTGGCAGTTCAAACCCACCAGCCACTCCTCGGAAGGACGGTTGGACAATCTACTTTTGTAGTGATACTGCCTTGGAAACCCAAGGAGGGGTCGCTATGAGTCGGGTCCAACTTGACGGCACATAACAACAACAACAACAACAGAGATGTCAGTGTAAAACACTGATGATCATATGAAGGATGACCATATCAAATCACAAAATGGAGGATAACTACATCATTATAAAGCTGCTGAATTATATCATTACATAACCACCAAATCACTGAGAATCATGGCCCAGTCAAGTTGATACATAATCTTAACCATCATAGCCAGCATCACTCTCACTTTGCACTTCGGTATTTGTTACTGTCAGATATACATTGTTAATGCACAAATTATTCTGATGATAGATGTCTTACTATTGTTGTAAATGTGGAATATTATATAACGAGATAATAAATGAGGAGTAGGTGTATTTTATTTACATATATGTGTATGTGTACATAGATAATTCAAGAATGTTATTTCAGACAATTTATGAATGTTTTGTTTAATTTTTCTAAGTGGTTCGCCTAAGGCACTTGGCTGCTAACCAGAAGGCTGGCGGTTCAAACCCACCAGCCACTCCTCGGAAGGAAGGTTGGGCAATCCTACTTCCGTAGTGATACTGCCTTGGAAACCCAAGGAGGGGTCGCTATGAGTCGGGGCCGACGACGGCATATAACAACAACAACAAAGTGGTTCTAATGTTTTAAATTTCATAATGAACTTGTACAATGCATAACATTCATATGTGGAAGATATTTTCTTTTGAACGTTCAATCCTTGGTGTGTTTGTTGGAAATTTACTCTCTTCTCTTACATTTAAGGAAATATACCAGAATGCTAGTGACAGTAGTGATATTGGAGAACTAATATTGTATACATGTTAACTTTTAAAAATATATAATATTTGCAAAATTTAATACTAATAACTATTATTGGTGTTTTGGTTACCTAGTGCTGCTCTGACAGGAATACACCACAAATGGGATGGCTTGAACAAACAGGAGTTTATTCTCTTTCAGTTTGGAAGCTTTAAGTCTGAGTTCAAAGTACCAGGCCCTAGGGGCTGGGTGAAACCTTGGGCTTCAGCTCTGCCTCCAGATCCCAGCCCACTGAAGCTAGAGGCTTTTTTCACTTAAACAACTGGTGGCTGCTGAGGCTAACAAGCTCAAAGTTGACAAGTAAAAAGGCACAATCCCGATGTTGCCAAACCACATGGCAGGGCACTAATTCAAATCCATTAAAAGTCCCAAGATAGGCAGAATGTGGCAGGCTTCTGAACAATGACAGGGTTACATGCAGGGTTCAAGCATGCCATAAGCTAGAAACCATTCCCAAAGCTGCTGCTTATATACGGGAAGCAGACCCCCATCCTTAAAGCAGCTACTCAGCTGCTTGTGGTAGATCCCACCATAGAGTTGATTTCCAGTCTCATTGTGAGGAGTAACTACAACCAGCTGCCCAGCCACTCAACCAGGCCCAACCAAGTTGATATACAACTTTAACTACTACAATTGGTAAAATTGTTTTTCAACTGATAGTAACCCACTAGTATGTCATGAAAACTAGGTTGAGTACTATAGCTGAAATTTTGGGAGTTTATAACTTAAGAAAATTAAATTTTTCTTCAGGCATAAACTTTACCCTTCTGCAACATTCTAGTATGTTGTAATCCTCTGGGTTTAATTTAGGACTTGAAAGTGTTTTCTAGTTTAGATCAGGACTTCAAACCAGTTTGAAATGGTTTGGTCATGGCCAACAGATCATAGGTATTGCATAGCAACCAAATCTTGTATGCTAGGAATTTTGATCTGAGTAGGAACCAGATCATTTTATGAATAGCAGTGAAACACTATCTGATATATTCCTGTAATACTTTATGAATAACCCTAAAACATTGTCTAATGTAGTGCTGGAAGATGAGCCCGTCAGGTTGGAAGGCACTCACAATTTGACTGGGAAAGAGCTGACTCCTCAGAGTAGAGATGGCCTTTACTTTACAGTAAAACTTTTGGGACCTCCATTGGCTGATGTGACATGACTCCAAATGAGTAGAAACAGATGCAAACATCCATTAATAATTGGAACATGGGATATATGAAGTATGAATCTAGGAAAATTGGAAGTTATCAACAATTAAATGTAATGTATAAAAATTGATATCCTAGGCATTTGTGAGGAGCTCTGGTAGCATAGTGGCTAAAGCACTTGACTGCTAACCAGAAGGCTGGCGGTTCAAACCCACCAGCCACTCCTCAGAAGGAAGGTTGGGCAATCCTACTTCCGTAGTGATACTGCCTCGGAAACCCAAGGAGGGGTTGCTATGAGTCGGGTTTGACTCGACAGCACATAACAACAACATAACAAGGCATTTGTGAGATGAAATGGACTAGTTTTGGCCATTTTGAATCAGACAACCATATTATCTACTATGGCAGGAATGACAAATTGAAGAGGAATGGTGTGGCATTCATCATCACAAAGACTGCTTCAAGATCTGTCCTGAAGTACAACACTGTTCGTGATAGGATAATATCCATACACCTACAAAGAAAACCAGTTAATACTACTATTTTTCAAATATATGCACCAACCACCAAAGCCAAAGATGAGGAAATTAAAGATTTCTACCAACTTCTGTTATTTGAAATTGATGGAACATGCATTCAGGATGTGTTGATTATCACTGGTGATGCAAATGCAAAAAGTTGGAAACAAAGAAGAGCTATAGGTAGTTGGAAAATATGGCCTTAGTGATAGAAATAACACTAAGGATCACATGATAAAATTTTGCAAGGCCAATGACTTATTCATTGCAAATATCTTTTTTTTCAACAACATAAGTGACAGCTATACACATAGACTTCACCAGATGGAATGCACAGGAATTAGATTGACTACATCTGTGGCAAGAAGTGATGGAGAAGTTCAATATCTTTGGCCAAAACAGGGCCAAGAGCTGATTGTGTAACAGACCATCAACTGCTCATATGCAATTTCAAGTTGAAGCTGAAGACAATTAAAACAAGTCCACAAAAGCCAACATATGACCTTGATAATATCCCTCCTGAATTGAGAGACCATCTAAAGAAGAGATTTGATGTATTGAACATAAATGACTGAAAACCAGAGGAATTGTGGGATGATATCAAGAACATCATCTATGAAGAAAGCAAAGGGCCATTAAAAAGACAGGAAAGGCAGAAAAGACCAAAATAGATGTCAGAAGAGACTCTGAAACTTGCCCTTGAATGGTGAATACCTAAAGCAAATGGGAGAAATGAAAAGATAAAAAATCTGAGCAAAAGATTTCAAAGAGCAGCTTGAGAAGACAAGTCAATTATTATAATGAAACGTGCAATGACCTAGAGTTAGAAAATCAAAAGGGAAAAACATGCTCAGCATTTCTCAAGCTGAAAGAACTGAGGACAAAATTCAAGCCTCGACTTGCGATATTGAAAGATTCTATGGGCAAATATTGAATGATGCAGGAAGCATCAAAAGAAGATGGAAAAATACACAGAGACACTGTACCATCCATTTCAAGAGGTGGCATATGATCAAGGACCAGTGGTACTGAAGGAAGAAGTTGAAGCTGCACTGAAGGAATTGGCAAAAAACAAGTCTCCAGGAATTGATGGAATACCCATTGAGATGTATCAACAAATGGATGCCACTCTGGAGGTACTCACTTGGCTATGCCAAGAAATGTGGCCAACTGACTGGAAGAGATCCATATTTATACCCATTCCAAAGAAAGGTAATCTCACAGAATGTGGACATTATTGAACAATATCATTAATATCACACACAAGTAAAATCTTGCTAAATATAATTGAAAAATGGTTGCAGCAGTATATTGACAGAGAGCTTCTAGAAATGCCAACTGGATTCAGAAGAGGACGTGGAACAAGGGATGCCGTTGGTGATGTCAGATGGATCTTAGCTGAAAGCAAAAAATACCAGAAAGATGTTTACTTATGTTTTATTGACTATGCAAAGGCATTTGATTGGGTGGATCATAACAAATTATGGATAACATTGAGATAAATTGGGAATTCCAGAACACTTGATTGTACTCATGAAAAACCTGTACATAGAGCAAGAGGATGTTGTTCAAGCAGAACAAGGGGATATTGCATGGTTCAAAATCAAGAAGGGAGTGTGTCAGGGTTATATCCTTTCACTTATTTGATTTTTATGCTGAGCAAGTAATCCAAGAAGTTGGATTATATGAAGAAGAACATGGCATCAGTATTGGAGGAAGACTCATTAACAACCTGCAATACGCAGATGACACAACTTTGCTTGCTGAAAGTGAAGTCGACTTGAAGCACTTACTAATGAAGATTAAAGACTACCATCTGCAGTATGGATTACACCTCAATATAAAGAAAACAAAAATCCTCACAACTGGTCCAATAAACAGCTTCACGGTGAATGGCGAAAGATTGAAGTTGTTAAGGATTTCATATTACATGATTGTACAGTTAACACCAATGGAAACAGCAGTTAGGATGCATCAGACAATGTATTGCATTGGGCAAATCTGCTGCAAAAAAAAACCTCTTTCAAATGGTGAAGAACAAAGATGTTTCTTTGAAGACTAAGTTGTGCCTAACCCAAGCCATGGTATTTTCAATCACCTCTTAATGCATGTGAGAGCTGGACAATGAATAAGGAAGACCGAAGAAGAGTTGATGCTTTTGAGTTGTGTTGGAGAAGAATGCTAAGAGTACCATTGTCTGCTAAAAGGACTAACAAATCTGTCCTAGAGGAAGTGCAGCCAGAATGCTCCTTGGAAGTGAGAAAGGCCAGACTTCATCTCTCATACTTTGGTCATGTTGTCAGAAGGAACCATTCCCTGGAGAAAGATATCATGCTTGGTAAAGTGGAGGGTCAATGAAGAAAGGGAAGGTCCTCAATGAGATAGATTGACGCAGTGACTTCAACTATGGGCTTAGGTATAGCAAAGATCATGAAGCTGGCACAGGACCAGGCAGTGTTTCATTCTGCTGTACATAGGGTTGCTATGTGTCGGAGATGACTCGATGGCACCTAACAACAACAATAACAACAGGAACTAGCAGTGCAGTCTTGAGTAGGAACATTCAGAATGGTGCAGTTGGCTGCCATCTTTGAGCAGGCCTCCACTGCCTGTTTCTTACTCGGGTCAAAGTCCCAAGCTCAAGAGAATTGTTTACTGTGCTGTTGCATTCCATCAGCCATGACTAAACTGTTTTGAACTGATTGGAAGCTCAGGTTTAGACCCTTGCTGCCTAGCTGGTCATATTTCCCCGTATTAGATTATACTTTTTCTTCTCTGAACATGTAGCTACGGAATTGCATAGTACTTATTATGCATCAAAGTAGTTATGTCCTAGTTTCTTCTCTTTCATGGTACTGGTATATTTATGAAAGAATGTAATGTAATATACAGCAGTTTTATTTTTTTAATATCCTAGAATATTGTAAAAGGGAGTAATTTGCTAGACAGGTAAGAAGAAGGAATTAAGCCTTCAATAAATCTGTGTTAGGCTCATTGCCTTGCTGTATTTGAGATCTTACCTAGTTTATTTCAGGCCTGGGGTTCTCCCTAAGGCACACAGTACCTAAGCTAACATATTTTAAAAGCAATGATATTTGGGACAGAAATTTCTAACTGGTATTGTGATATTCTAGGGAATCTTCATCTATTTCAAGGGGGGTTACAAAATATCTCAAAAGAAAATGAACTTTAAATTCAATAACCCAATATCAAGGCTTTGTAATGGTTTGAAGTGGTTCAGGCATAGTTGACAGAAACAAGGGCAGTGTACATGTTGCATCACAACCAAATCTCTTGCCCTTGATATTTTGACCTGAGTAGGAAGCAGGCAGTGGTGCCCCACTCAAAGATGGAGGATGACTGTGCCTCTTTGAATGTGTATCGCCCTTCACAGGCTGCCATTTTTAAGTAAGGAATGGCTGCCTGTTTCCTACTAGGGTTAAAATCTGACATGCAAGAGATTTGGTTGCTATGCAGCATGTACACTGCCCGTATTGATGTCAGCCATGACTGAACTGATTTGAACCAATTTGAAGCCCTGACCAGTAAATGCCATTGAATCTCATTTTCTACAGTGGTGAAAAATGACCTGGATGATGCTATGTACTAGGCATCTGAGATGAATGATTCACAGTGCCAACCCTCAGGGAGTTTAGTCAAGAGAAATAGACCTGTTGAAAATGCAGCAAAATGTTACACGTTCTGTTTAGAGGGGAGAACTCACAAAAGTTATAGTTCTTGAACTTGGCAGTAGAACTTCAAGAAATGGCTCTATTCTATGTTCAGCCAGCATTCAGGCTGAGAGGAACATAGAAGGCTGAATCTTCTGTCCATGTAAATGTGACTGAATTTAAAGCAATCTCTACTTCTTTTTGAAAAGGTCCTGAAACTTTGTGAAAAAGGGGCAATAGTTAATTTTATATTTTGTCTTTGCCACTCATTTCTTTTGACTTATTAGGGAAGGCACATGTGTGTATGTTTGTGTCTATGTATGTATGTATATATATATATATATATAGAGAGAGAGAGAGAGAGAGAGAGAGATAATGCATGTATATATGTGGTAGCATAGTGCCTAAGGCACTTGACTGCTAACCAGAAGGCTGGCAGTTCAAACCCACCAGCCACTCCTCGGAAGGAAGATGGAGAAATCTACTTCTGTAGTGATACTGCCTGGGAAACCCAAGGAGGGGTCACTATGATTCAGGTCTGACTCGAGGGCACATAACAACAACAACATATATTTTATACAAAACATATTAACTACATATATTAATATATAAAATTTTACATCTAAATCTTGGAGCCCAGGTGGTGCAGTGGTTAAAGCACTTGGCTACTAACCTAAAGATCAGTGGTGCAAACCTACCAGCTGCTCCATGGGAGAAAGATGTGGCAGTCTGCTTTCATAAAAATTACAACCTTGGAAACTCTATGGAACTGTTCTACTCTGTCCTGCAGGGTCACTAGCAGTCAGAATTGACTTGATGACAGTAGGTTTGGCTTCAGTTTGGTATCTAAATCTAATAGAAATATGTTGAATAAAAGAAAGAAATTCACCAAACTTTAATTTACTTCTGTGTCAACAAACATCTGGCCCAAATTTTTTCTCTGAGAGACTAGTGAAAAATCTCTAAGAGTCAATATACATGAGAAGACTTTTTTCCTGACAGTAGAAATGAAATTGTAGAATAAAAACAGTAACTCTGTTATTGTAAACAGTAAAAAAAAAAAAAAAAAAAAAATTAATTGCATGCTTATCTACCCAATTATTCATATATATTTATTGAGTGCTTATTATGTATAATTTCTATGTTACTAAGAGCTCTGGTAGCATAGTGCCTAAGGCATTTGACTGCTAACCAGAAGGCTGAAGGTTCAAACCCACCAGCCACTCCTCAGAAAGAAGGTTGGGCAATCTACTTCCGTAGTGATACCACCTCAGAAACCCAAAGAGGGGTCACTATGAGTCGGATCCGACTCAATGGCTGTGAGTTGAGGATAACAAACCTAGACTGTGAGCTCCTTGATGCAGGAACTGTTTCTTATTGTTGGATCCTTGTACCTAGCACAGTACTAGACACATGTAGACAACCCATTGTCTACATACACACACGGTCCATGTATATAGCACAATTGAAGATACATGTAGAAGTAACTGGTAAGTGGTCAATATAGGATATATACTATTTGATTTGTGTACATAATTAATGCTTAGGAAAACCTGTGGAAAGAGAAACTGCTTTCAATTGAATAAAGCATGATTATAAATCAATAGCCATGCTGTTTTCTTTATTAATAAGTTCAGTTTGTAGGATTGCCATGTCAAGAAAACCACAATGTTGCTAATTGACTGTGATTTAAGGTAGATTTTCTATTCTTGTCCCAGCTCAGAAAGAAATTTCGTTCTATTTCCCAGTTGACCTCTCAGAAAATGAGCTCTTTCTCTTCAATATATACTGTTTCAGTAAGATGGTTTGCATGGTGCCTGGAGTGTTCAGGTACACTTTTTAAAATGGAATAAACGCCTTTGTGGTTTGTGTGTTAGATGTATCTTCTTGACTCCATCTGAGAGTTGTTACATATTTGTGGCATTTCTTGCCTGAGTGATGGCAAACAGGTTTAGTGGTTTCAGAGAAAAGAATTGATATTCAATAAATCCTTATTTAAATTACTGTTTTTCTAAGAATGTTCTATTTCTCTGAATGTGGGAAGTATTTGGGCTATGTTGATGACTATGAATGATTTTCTATGGAATTTATCCTAAAGGTTTCTGTTGAATA
>NW_006922004.1:1631905-1671793 GCF_000298275.1 Orycteropus afer afer | reverse complement strand
AAATAGGCATTTTAAATGTCATTTTGTGATTAATTTAAAAAGTCAGTTAAAACCAATAATTGGAACTATTTTGATCTTTCCCCCTAACCTGGTCGATTTCTGAGAGCTATCCCGAAGAATCTTTTATTTGGAGCACTGAACTCCTAATCTTCTCACACACTAAACTCCTTATTATTTCCCACAGAGTCTTTCCTGAATGACTACATGCATTCTCTTATGCTTTTCCCAATGACTGGAATGCCCTTCCACCAGATCTAATTATAAACTCCTGCTCAAGATTAAGCTCAAATATTACCTTCTAAGACTTTTTCAGTGTCTTTGAATTCTTTACTTCCATTGTCTTTAAAAAGAGACCAAGCATATAATTGCAATTTAGCTGTTTATATGCCTTCCTTCCATGCCTGTGGGTTTTCCTAGGCTCAGGACCATGCCTTACACTCTGTTGTACCTTCAAGGCATAGTGCCTGATCACAGTTAAGATATTGCATTGTTGAATTTGTTAGATAGATAATTGAGAACTTTGCTAGTAAGTCCTGCTTGGTTCATCCTTTCTCCTTGGAGAACTGTAGATCTATCAGTGTTCTCAAGGTGCTCTATTGTACCTGAACTAAATTTGCTGCTGTGGCTGCGGCTCAGGAAGACAGGCTGGTCTGTATACCGTCAAAGGCACAGGAGAGGAACTCCCTTGTCTTTGTCAGGTTTCTAATCTCCTTTCTACCCCACCTACCTTCTTTTCATGCAGCCTCTGAATCACTTCCAGGAGAGTTCTGCACTGAAAGGGATATATAAGGCTATGGACAGAGATGAGAACCAGTGTTTTTGATGTGAGGACTATTTTCTCTATTCTCTGTATGTTTCTGAGGGACAATGCTGATACCAAAAATAATCAGCAATGGCTTCCTGCTGTAGGACACTTTCCAACCTCTGTCCTGAAAAAAAAAAAAAAAAAAAAAAATCTCCCTTGCGTATAAATAAGTACTTATATTTTTCCTAGAGCTAGAAACGAGTGTCTTTGTCCATTTAAGCTATCACGGGTATAGTTGGAATATCTGAAGTGTTGGGATTAATAGAGAAATGATATAATGCCTTTAATAAATATTTGTTAGGAATACCATTTGGATTATTCTGGTAGATTTGATTTGTTATAGAATATATTGCTATTTTAAACCATTTTTATGAGTTTTAGTCCTATTCATTCTTTTAAATAAGACTTTTTGGTGACCTTGGAAAAACCACTATATTTCCCCATTGTAAAATTGTAATGAATAACAGCCTTCAAAATTGTCTGTTAGAATCAAATGAGACTTATCAATGAAAGCTTTGAAAACAAAATATAAGTACTGTCCAGATGTAACTTGTTATTATAAATTCTCTCACACTTATGTTTGCTTTCTTATTTTCATTGAAATGAACAAGCGGGGTTTATCTTTCTTTGTCTAAGCCTGTACATTGTTCATTATATAATGTAATGGGAATGTGGACAGTACAAAAGACAGAGAGGGCAACATTGTTTCATAAATCATAGATGACCTTAAAGAGAATGGAATCCTTTATTTAGCAGATGGAGAACTGAAACTCAGAGTATGTAACTTAGTAAACATCAAACAGACCATAGCAGCAAAGCTAAACTAAAACATAGTTTGATTGTTAAATTAAAATTTTATTAACACATAAAAGTAAGACAGTAAAATGTAATACTTTGGAAAATTTTTTGGAAAAAAATAATCTCCCCTAGCTCCTTTTTCGTACATGAAAGCTTCCTTGTGTGAGTTATATTAAACAAATGTCAAAAAATATAAGACCCTAAAGATACTCAAGGAGCTCTGGTAGCATAGTGGCTAAGACACTGGACTGCTAACCAGAAGGCTGGCAGTTCAAACCCACCAGCCACTCCTTGGAAGGAAGATGGGGCAATCTACTTCCGTAGTGATACTGCCTCGGAAACCCAAGGAGTGGTCGCTATGAGTCGGGTCTGACTTGACGGCACATAACAACAACAACAACAAAGATACTCAAATATTCATTTCTGTTTAGTTTACCTGAATAGGTCGGAGACTTTTTAGCACATTATTAAATTTCTATGTTTTCTCATGTTTTAATTAGTAAATGTTTTGATAACTATATTTCTAAGAAATATCAAGATAAAGGAGATAACTTCTTATCTTTGATCAAAGATACTTGAGTGTGTGTGTTTTGTTGTCAGGTACTGTCAAGTCAGTTCCGAATCCAAGCCCTATATAAAGCAGAAAGAAACATTGCTCAGTCCTTTGTTGTTGTGTTGTTGTTATGTGCTCTTGAGTCGGACCCAACTCATAGCGACCCCTCCTTGGGTTTCTGAGGCGGTATCACTATGGAAGTAGATTGCCCAACCTTCCTTCCGAGGAGTGGCTGGTGGGTTTGAAGTGCAGGCCTTCTGGTTAGCAGTCAAGTGCCTTAGGCACTAAGCTACCAGAGCTCCTGCCCAGTCCTTTAGAACAGCTCAATTCTTTGCTCAGTTTTTTTTTTTAATTGTTTGTTTTCCCTATCCCTTAATCTCTTTTTCTTTACCATTTCCCCTTCTCTCTCATTTCTATGGGTTTATTTTTGTCATGGATAGTATGACAGTTGTTCTTAATTGTAGTGGTATTGTTTTTCCTCACCTTCTACCTGCCCCAAATGCATGTGGTGACTTTAAAATTGGACAGATTCTGCGGTGATAAAGTATGGACACTTGCCAGCAGGGGCATTGTTGCTCAAATTGAAGAAGTTGGTCTTTTATTAGAGGAGAATCGTTGGCAAAACTTAGTTTTGCTTTTTAGAACTCACACAGAAAAGATATTTTCTTCAGCACTAATCAAACAACTGAACCTAGTAGGTCATAAAGCTCAACTCTCCAGAGCCTTGAAACCAGGGCAGGAGAAACTCCTAATGCAATGTGATCTGTTCATGACCTTCTTAGAAAAGAACATCTCCTTTCTCCCTAAGGAATGTGTTTTCAAAGGCATCTTCCCTCGCACCGTTAAGAAGTAACCACCTCCCTTGGACCACTCTGGACATAATGAATAGATGAACACTGAATGAGGATGTAATCAGTGTAACCAGCCTCGTTAAATGACAGACCAGATCTTTTTTCAAGTGTGTGTGCCTGTATGTGTAAATGTGTAAAAGTGAACGGAAGTGGGCCATAAGGGACACAGCCGGTAATAAATACCAACAGAGGTAATGCTGACATAGTAGAAGGGCACAGCCTTCAATTAGGTCATGCCCTGGATGCACCTGAAGATGAGACCCCTGGTGTCACTTCCCCACCCCTAAAGGGGAACAATCTGGTCTGGCATCTGGCCTCAAATGATTGTTAATTCTTTAGATCAGGAATATCAGAATTAGTGGAGGCAAAGCTTCCTTTGCTGGGACCTTGATGCTTCTCTCTTATAGATAGAAGGGGAGCATTTTCTGATAGTTAAAATTACAAAACAGAGAATGAGGTCTTCTTTCTTGCTTTCCCCTATTCCCTGCCCCTGAAAAACACTGTTGAGTCTCTTGTGTGCATAGACTCTCAGGACAGATGCAACAATGATACATATTGAAGTTTGCAGCTTATATTTGAAAAAGACTTCCTTTTAATTTCACAAAGTAAATTCTCTTCTTCTTTAATATTTATCAGCTACATTCATTCCGTGTGCTTGTCAAGGTCGCTTCCGTTTTTCAAATACCACCATTCTGTCTGTTAGGATTTCTCACTTTAAATAGCTGGCAATCCAAAAACAGAAAGCAAAACAAAACTACTAAATGAAAAGACTCTCAGTTAGAAAAGAGGGAGGATTTGTGCATTTGTTTCACTTTAACCAAGACTAAATTGTTGTTGTTATTATGTGCCATCCAGTGGGACCCGACTCATAGCCACCCCTCCTTGGGTTTCTGAGGCGGTATCACTACGGAAGTAGATTGCCCAACCTTCCTTCCGAGGAGTGACTGGTAGATAGGGTAAAGATAAATCTTTCTTCCTATTTTTCCCCTCATACCTTCTTCTAGACTTCTTTGAGACTGGTTCAGATCAATATCCTTCCAAGATTTTCCAACTCAAGGCCATTTAAAGGTAAACTGATGACAGAATCATAGGGTGAAAAGAGAAAAAAGAATTTCTCATTTTATAGAGTAAAATAATAACTTCTAAAGTGATGAAATGACAATTTAGGGTCACTTAGAGATGCTTTTTGGACAGTGAACACCTTTGTATCTTTTGTGAAAAGTATTTACACAAGGGTGAAAAATTAAAAGTCATGGAGCCCTGATCGATGGTTTATATTCAGCTAAGTGTAATAGATTCAATTTTAACTAGCTTACTGAGATTTAGACTAAACCAAACACTTGATAAAGATTCAGAGAGGAACCTGCCATCATATGGGGGGCAGAGTATAATTTATGTTATCATTTATGTCATTACCATTATGTGAGCCTGAGAAGATTGTTATTATTTAATGCTGCAGAATTTTCATTAGTAGAATCCCTCTAATCAGTGAATATGCAATTGCTGCATCTTTTGTAATTTTGTAATAGACAACACTAATTTTAATGTACTGTTCACAGTTTGGTTTACTTACTGTTTCAGTGGATTCTCCCTATTCCTGCAGTTTATTACTGAATTTGCTTTCTCATGATTTTATACTTTATGCCAAGGCTGCATGATCCTTTTGTACAAGAGAAGTCACTTGTGGGCACTGAAATGCAACTTTTTTTTTTGTTTGTTTGATTTGTTCAGAATCTCCTTTCTTCTTTGGTACTGCAGAGTGGGTTACCAAACTGCATTTCCCAGGGCTGGCCAGGGCAGGATGATAGTCCCGTCATTCCAGCTGGTTAAGTGAATGCCTTTACCTAGATGATAAAAGCATCAGGGCTTGGAAGAGTTCCAGAACCTCCTCTATGCTTGTAGGAAAATGTGGTAGCTTTTCCAGGCATGCTATGTATTCAGAGAATTTGGTGCAGTGCAGCAAGCTTGTATAATAGCACCATGTTGATGCTTAGATCGGCTCATTGCTCTCCTTGAAGGAGTGGGAAGCGCTCACTCATTTCTGTGCATGGAGATGTGTGTATATTATATGCATGTATGCATTTGTGTGGGTGCATGTTTACTTTTCTTTAAATCCCATTAACCAAGTGTCAAGTGCATCTGCCATTACTTACTTAACAAGGTTACTATTTCTGGTGTCCCATTTTTATTCAGGTCTTAGAAAATTCACTATATTTTTGCTGAAACGTTAGTGTGCTTTTTTTCCCAGGGTCTGTTTTATATATATATAAGAAATCCTCCTGGTCCACACATGAGCAGCTCTGGGTTTTAGATACTTGTCAACTCCTGCCCCTGGTACCACTCCTGTCTTGGTACGGGCCTCACTCTAATCTTGCTGTTCTAGCATATTTCCTGAATTTAAACATCCTTCTTATGCAAATTGATAAACTTGAAAGAGCACAGTCCTAGAAATTAGAACTAGGAAGAGTATTTGATTTTTGTAGACCAAGGTTTTTATTTTACAAATAAGGAAATGGAGACATCAGTGAAATGTTTAAGTGACTTGTTCAAGATCAGTCAGTTATAGCTGAGTTGAGAACATAGGCCTGCTGACTTTCGTTCAACTGTTTTTCTGACATAATTGCACTGAATTTTTCTAGAACACTGTGAGAAGTATATTGAGCTTCCCCTCAGCATATACAATAGGTTTCTTCAGGCCCATGCCTACTACTCAACTGGTCACTGAATCTATTTTAACTTCTACTGGAAGTTATAAAAAATAAATCAATCCTGTCAGATAAATTATACTTGTTTGGATCTTCTTTGATGCTCATTATATTGCCTTGCACATAGTAGGTTCCTAATAAATGTTTGTTCACTCATATCTGTAATCAGAATTGAAAAAAATTAAAAAAAAAAAAAAAGGGAAGTAGACTGATTTTTTGTTATTATTTCTCACCACAAATATTCTAAGTTGTCCACATGGAATACGTGAAGCTTACCCCCTGCCAATGGAGTATCCTTTGGGAGAGGTTTGGGTTAATTCAATTTGTTTGGAAAGTATTTAAAATATTACACTGATGACTGCTAAGAAAATATCTTTCTATTTTCAATATAGATGTACTAAGAGTCTGTGGAACACAACTGAGTTCAGAGGGTGTGTTTTGGAGTCAGATCCAACCTCAGCTGCACTCTGTTCATTGCATGACATTGAGTGTGTTATTTAAAAGTTCTAAGCCTCAGGATCCTCATCTGCAAAACCAGGACAATAATAGTAGCTAACTCAGTGTGGTATTAGGGTATTAGTACACTAATGAATGGGAAGTACTTGGCCTGTTCCCTGGAACATAATGTGCTCCCAATAAATCTTTACTTCTATTAGAGTGGTGTTATAGAGATTAAATGATTACTATCTGTCTCATCTTGGGCACATTACATTTTCTATTCTTCAATTCCCTCATCTGTAACATGGGAATGATAATAGAAGTTACTTTGTAAGATTGTTGTGAAGATTAAACGATCAATTCGGGTAAAGTGATTAGAACAGTGCCTATTGTATTCTGAGCTCAACAAATTATTAGCAATTATAATTTAATAATTATTATGCAATAAATTAACACAATAACTAATAAATGACAACTACTCAATAAATAGTAGCCTTTGCTATTATTATTATTATTATTATTTACTCTTTCTTCCCCTTTAGAAGAACTGATCCATAAAAATAAGTGGCATTACTGTAGCAATATTTCAGGGTTTTGAATGGTGTTGAGTTGTATAAGGCCAAGAATAAGGCTGTTCTTATAACTGTATCTTTTAGTTAAACACAGAATATGTGGGTATATTAGTTTTTTATTGCAGCTGTAAAAAATTTAGTGGCTTATGACAACATAAATGTATTATGTTACATATGTGTAGGTGAGAAATCTGGCACAGGTCTCAATGGGCTAAAATCAAGGTGTCATCAGCCTGCATTCCTTTCTAGAGGCTCTAGGGAACAATTCATTTCCTGCTTATTTGGATGTTGGCAAGTTTTAGCTCCATGTGGACTGAAGTCTCTATTTCCTTGCTGACTATTAGTCAGTGCCTTTCCTTGGCTCCTGGAAGCCTCTCTGCAGTCTGCCATCTCTTAGACCATAGCTGCATTTTCACCAACTCATGTGACTAGATTGGGCTCACGTGTATAATTCAGAACTTCCCCATCTCAAGGTCTTTGACCTTAATTAATTGTATCAGCCAAGTCCTTTTTGTCATGTATGATATCATATTCACATTCATAAGTTCTAGTAATTGAGATGTGCATATTTTGGGGGGTAGCATTATTCTGACTACCATAATTGGAATAGAAAAAAAATGACTTTGATCTATTAACATGATTGATTGTGAGTAGTTAAAATACAGTACACCATGAACTCCAAATTTCATTGTTCCAAAAGTGAAACAGTCTGAACACCTTGACAGAAGATATGCTAATTTGTTATTCATCCTTGTGGTCTTCTAGGCATTTAGAAGCAAACTTATTCTATGATTATTCTCTTAGCAATATTTCTATCACACAGTTATTTTTTGTAGAAGCTTCAAGAATGGCTTAGTGGCTATTCTTACTTTTTTTTTTTAAAAAAAAAAAAGAAAACTGACTACCCTTCAGGTGAACTACTTGAAGACCGAGCTCAAAAATTGATCAATTTCATCTAGGCAAAAGAGAATATACTCATGATCATAAATCAGTTTGGCAGACAATATTTCTACATGTGTATTTGTATGTGCTATAAGAATGTCCCTATATATAATAGAGCTAACAGGGGGAAAGTTATGATAACTTCTTAGCCACAGCCAACCACCCTGAGGAAGCAACTTGTTGTACCTGTGGGCTCAGGATGGTCCCAGGGGACATCAAGCTCAATTGGCATAACACACTTGACAAAAACATTATTCTGCAACCTACTTTGGTGAGTAGTGACTGGGGTCTTAAAAGCTTAAAAGCAGCCATCAAAGATGTAATAATTGGTTTCTCCTCATCTAGAGCAAAGAAGAATGAGGAAAACTGAAGACACATGGAAACAATTAGTCCAAGGGACTAGTGGACCATGTGAACTTCAGCCTACATGACCCTGAGACCAGAGAAACTAGATGATGCCCAGCTACTGCTGTTAACCACTCGGAAAAGGATCAATGCAAGAGATCCTTGATAGAGTGAGAGAAAAGTGTGGAGCCAAACTCAAAATTATAAAAAAGACCAGGCTTACTGATCTGATAGAAACCCCCAAGACTATGGCCTTTAGTCACCTTTCAGGCCTGGAATTGAACTCATTCCCATGGCTTACAGCCAAATGGTAAGCTGGTGTATAAGGTGAACATTTACACCAAGTAGGTATGCTTCTTAGAACAATCAACCATGGGAGATTAGGAGGACGGTGTTTTGCCCAGGGAGGTAGCTCAGAGGGCAGAAATGTGTAGGAAGAAGGACATAGGAAAAAGGTAACCACAGGGAGGAAGTAGGAAGAGAACTGTTACATTATGGAAAATGCAATTAATGTCATGAAACAAAATGTGTATGAACTGTTCTATGGAAATGAATTTGCTCTGTAAATTTTCTCCCAAATCACAATTATAAATAAATAAATAAAGGAATGAACAGAAATAAATCATTGTAAATAATAAAATTTATCACACCTGCAAAATAAATAAGTTATCAATTTCATTGTGATTTTTCCTGTAATGCTCTGTTTAGCCTGTCTACTCTCTGCTTCTTTCTAGAATTTGTGATTCTTCAGGAGCTCTGGTGGCATAATAATTATTTGGCTGCTAACTAAAAGATCAGCAGTTCAAACCCACCAGCTGCTCTGTGAGAGACAGATGAGACAGTCTGCTTCCGTAAAAGATTCATAGCCTTGGAAACCATATGGGGAAATTCTACTCTGTCGTAAAGGTCATTATGAGTTAGAATCAGTTTGATGGCAGTGGATGGGTTCCCTGTCTTCCTCTTCATCATCTATCTTCTCTCAATCTGAACATGTTTTTCTTGCCCTAGGGTTGTTTGTGTATGTGGTTAGGTATCCACTGCAC
This sequence comes from Orycteropus afer afer, assembly GCF_000298275.1. Taxonomy (NCBI): domain Eukaryota; kingdom Metazoa; phylum Chordata; class Mammalia; order Tubulidentata; family Orycteropodidae; genus Orycteropus; species Orycteropus afer. Next base: position 1,662,741 of record NW_006922004.1, on the reverse strand, counting down.
TGTGAGCTTCTCTGCAGCAAGGATGTTTCTCAAACATCTTTGTATCGTTAGTGCCTAATACAGTACATGACCAAAGGTAAACATGCAATGCTTTTTGGTTTCATTCTGATGCACTGATTAACTGATGGATATTTGTCTCATCTGTCACTCAACAGTTATCCATTGAACAAACACAGGATACAAAACTTTGGAATCAGAAGCAGAGCCATAAAGAGACAGTTATGGTACCATAGGAATTAACAGCTTAATTCTTAGGGAAGCTTCAAAGTGATAAAAGGAGCTCTGGTGGTGTGGTGCCTAAGGCGTTTGACTGCTAACCAGAAGGTTGGTGGTTCAGATATACCAGCTGTTCTGCAGAAGGAAGATGGAGCAATCTGCTTCCATAAAGATTTACCACTTCAGAAACCTAAAGGCTGTCGGTTGCTGTAAGTTGGAATTGACTCAATTACAGTGAGTTTGTTTGTTTTTATTTTCAAAGTGATAAATCTTTCATGGAGAGAGTGGTAAAACCTTATTTGAAGGTAGGGAAGGCCACAGAAAATGTTTAGCTTTTATCTCTGAAATGCATCTCAGAAATTCAAAACAGAAGTCAAATATTACTTCAAGTCTTCTTAGCAATTTCAGATTTCTATCTCTTATTTTTCTGTAATGTGTGATGTATCAAGACACAAATTAATATGGCAATATCGGGTGGCTCTTTAAATTGGATTCATATCATTTGATTTATGTGTTTGAATATCAGATTATTGACTACAATTGTAAATGTGAGTCCAATTACTTCATTCTCTCTCATTAACACCACTCCAAAGAGGATTTTGTGATTCAGGCAAAAGAAGGGTTGGTTGAGAATGATTGAACTCATATATAGAATGACTTTGTTCAGATTTATAATTATCAATAGTTACCTAAAGTAAACTTATATTTATAGAAGAAAGTGCAATAAATAATACGGATCTACTTACAATGATATTCCGGTTAAGTCCAAACTTTGAACTTTGTTGTTGTTGTTGTTTGCCGTCGAGTCAGAACCGACTCATAGCAACCCCTCCTTGGGTTTCCGAGGCAGTATCACTACGGAAGTAGATTGCCCAACCTTCCTCCCGAGGAGTGGCTGGTGGGTTTGAACCACCAGCCTTCTGGTTAGCAGTCAAGTGCCTTAGCCACTATGCTACCAGAGCTCCCATGGCATGAGGTGGAGAGGCCTCTGACCTCCTCTAATTTCAAAAGGGTGAAGGAGTATCAAAATCATCAGCCTAAGGCTGATTCCTGAGGCAGAGGTCAGGCATGCCTCTACCTTCCAACTATTTTTTACTAATTCTGACAACAACTGTCCCTCCTACAGCACTCTCTACTCTGCTGTGTTCAATAATTCGTTGCAATGGCCACACAGAACTCAGACAATATTCATGATTATGGGGTTAATTAGGGAAGTCCTAACTTATAATTGAGGATCAGGATCAGAAATGACTTGGAATACAGTTCTTTGATCAGGACAACCTCTTCTCAGCAGTGCCCAAGGGCACACCTCTCTTTGGCCTCAGCCTCTCGACCCCATAGCCCCTTGACCCCTGCCCTATTTAGGCAAGTGTTAGAAAGTTCTTTTAGCTTGCCGATAAGTGTCAGACTCACCTCATTCTCCCAGTAAGCCTTCTCCCTAAGGCACTCAGCTTCAGCTCTGTGGGTTGGCAAACCTGACCCACCAAGTGCCCAGAGGCATGCTGCTCCACTAGCAAGCCTCCTGTCCAAAGGCACTCAGTTTTTCACTCCATGGGTTTGGAAACCCTCTATGCTGTCTTGTGTCATCTCTTTGTTCTGCTGCCTCAACTGTCACCATGTCTTTGCTGCTGTTTCTCACTGTCTCCAATATTACAGCTCTCTGTTTTCTGAATCTAAGAGGTTCCCAGTGCAGAGACCCTGGATCCAAATGCTGCATTCCAGTCCAATCTCTTCTGCATTGTAGTAGTTAGGTCCCTTCTTTCCATCTCTGGGATAGCTCATTTTAAGCCTAGCAGGATGGGAAAACTGACCAATCTCCTTGTTAGGGTTCTACACACCTTATTTGCATGGTCTCATCCCCACAAGGGTGCCATGTACCTTATTTACATTATTAGCAATTGGAAATTGCATTATCCAGTCCCCTTAGCGGGCCACAAACACCTCACATTTGCATAGTGCCAGCCATTCACTATACCACAAATGAATTCACTCTACCACAAATGAAAATGTTTCTTTCTTGGTCCTGATCTTGATATTTCCTTTCACAGTGCTGGCTTGGCATTGTCTTTAATTTTCTGTGTTGCCCACCTCTATCTGTCCTAGACAATATACCTGAAATTGGTTATTATTATATTTTAAATCATTGTTATTACACTAAAAACAGCAAATTTTGTTACTTAAAATGTTCAGAATTAAACTTCCAGTCTTTGGAGCTCAATTTTCTATGTTGTTGTTGTTGTTATGTACCGTCGAGTCGGACCCGACTCATAGTGACCCCCTCCTTGGGTTTCCGAGGCAGTATCACTATGGAAGTAGATTGCCCCATCTTATAGTTTAAGCTATTTGTGGTTTAACACAAATTTGTTGAAATACTTCTAAAAGTCTACATTTTTTTTTAACTAAAAACCAAAACTCTAAATTTCTTTAAAAAACAAATCCTTGCTTTTTTCTGACACACACACGCACACAAACAGAGTTAATAATACATTTATTTATATATATTTACAATGCTGGGTTGAGTTTATATAGAATTTTCCTTGCAATAGGTTTATGACTTTTTAGGTTTATTTTCCTGACAAATGAATTTCATAGGCACCTTGTTTTAGTTATCTATTGCTGGATAACAAGTTATTCTAAGACTTAGTGGCTTGAAGCAATAATAAACATTTATCATGTCACATTTTATGTGGGCCAGGGTTTCAGGAATGTCTTAGCTGGATTGTTCCATTTCAGCATCTTTCCTGAGGTTTTGGCCAATTTATAGACCTGAGTGCAGTCATTTGAAGGCTAGGTGGGGCTGGAGAATCACTTCCAAGAAGTCTCACATGTATGAATAGCAAGTTGATACTGTCTGTTGGCAGGAGGTCCTAATTTCTTTGATACATGGGAGTTTCTATACGGCTGTTTTAGTGTCCTCATAACATGGTAGCTGGCTTCCTTCAGAGTGAATGATCTAAGAGTGAAAAGTGGATACCACAATGGCCTTTATAACCTGGCCTGTAATCACAGCACAACTTTTGCAATTTCCTATTGGCTGCATAAGTCAACTCTACTCAAAGTGGGAGGAGACTGTACAAGAATGAGAATGCCAGGAGGCAAGAGTCCCTAGGATCCCTGTTGGAGACTGGCTACCACACACCTGTTCCTCTTTTTTATTTCTTTTACCTATCTGACTGAGGAACTGCTGATTCTATGTACTTAAAAAATATGATCTAAGTTTACTTAGACTTGAGCCAAAGACCCCATGCCAGCTAAGAATCAGGAGCTAGCAGAACACAGGGTTAACAATATTGAAAATAGTAGGGCTAGATTTGGAATCAGAGTAGCAGCAGGAATATGGGTCAGGAAGACAAGCCCAGAAAAGAGTAGGTATTGAACCAAGCAGCATCTCAGGGAAGCTGCTTCGTTTGATCATGCAAGTTCATGGGGTTAGGTAGGAAGACAAGACTCTAGGGAGTGAAGTCCACAGAGGAACACAAGAAGCACATCTTGATATTTATCCTCAGGGAGGATATTAAATGGACTTTTCTGGTTTGTGTATATGATGATGGTGAATTGGATTTAATGACGCCTTGGCAGACGGAACTGGTAACTTCAACATCAGTATTAACAAACACGAGTAGTTTTTTGAAGCTAACTTGGAGATACGCTAATTTTAAAGTTACAGCAGTAGTATTCCTCCATTTAACAATGCAATGAACACAGTTGTATTAAATGTCTAACTCCTCTGTTAGTAAATGGGGTTTTGAATCCGACAGGTTATCATTATCACTGTGTGGAGTTTGATTTAAACCTTTCTAAATATACTTTATTTTTTTACAGCAATTTTAGATCTACAGAAGAATTATGCAGAAACTACAGAGAGTTCAAATATATCTCCTTTCCCCTCTGCACACAGTTTCCCCTGGTATTGACATCTTGGATTAGTGTGGTACATTTTTTATAAATGATGAACCAAAGCTAATAAATAGTTATTAACAATGTCCATAGGTTATATTAGCATTCATTCTTTGTGTTGTATAGTTCTTTGGGTTTTGAAAAATGCATAATGTCATATGTCCACTACTAGAATATAGTGCAGAATACTTTGCCCTAAAAAAATGCCCTATATGGTACCTATTCATCCCTGAACTCTCCTCCTGAACATGTCACAGCTACTGATCTTTTTACCTTTTCCAGAATGTCATATTGTTGGAATCATGCAGTATGTATCTTTTACAGAGTGCACTTCTTCCACTTAATAATATATCATTAAGTTCCTCTATGTATTTTTGTAGCTATATAGCTCATTACTTTTTATTGCCGAATAATACTCCATTCTTTGGATGTACCACAGTTTGTTTATCCATCTATCTATTGATGGGCATCTTGGTTGCTTCTAATTTTTAGCAATTATGAATAAATCAGCCATAGACATTTGTGTGCAGTTTTCTTTCTTTCTTTTTCTTTTTCTTTTTGTTAGGTACATTTTCAATTTATTTGGATAAATACTTGGGAGAGCTAGGTCACATAATAGCCAATGCTTCCCTTTGTAAGAAACTGCCAGATTATCTACCAAAGATTTTGATTTTTAATAACTAATTGCTAACATTTACTAAACTTTTAATATAAACTAGAGACATTATCTAGTTTTGTCCCAGAAAGTCAACTATGACATATGTACAATCAATTTAGAAATGCAATGGGATGTGGAGTGAAACAGATTTGAGTGTCAGTTTGAAGCCCACTGCTTGCTAGCATTGGCTGTTTGAGTTTTGACAAGTTTTTTGGCCTCTCTAAGTCTTAATTTTATCTTCTGTAAAACTGGATAATAAAATAACCGACCTCAAGGATTGTTGTGAGGATTTGATAAAATGATACACGTAAGATATATATTGTGCCCGATAGAGAGTAAACATCAGTAAATATTAACTCTTATTGTTATTGATATAAATATCCTTGTCTTAAATTTCATTCATTTATTTGATGACCATTTTTTTATTTCCTTTTATGTGCCACACATGTTTTGGGGTTTTGTAGATTCAGAAGTGAAAAATAGTAAAAAATCCTAATTCCCCTGGTGTTTTTAAATATGAACAGTATAAGATTGTGATAAATAATAATTTTATAAGTAACCATAAAATCTAGTGTTATAGTTGGAGGGGTGTAGTAGTGAATGCTATTTTATGTAGAATAATCACGAGAAGTCTTACTGACAAGGTGGTATGTACCCAGAGGTCTGAAGGAAGTAAAGAGTTATGCAGCTATCTGGGTAAAGACATTCTAGGCAGAGGGAACAGAATGTGCAAAGGTCCTGAGGTGTGATCATTTTAGGCACACTTGATAAACATGAAGGAATGCATTTTGGACGGAGCAGAGTGATTGAGGGAGAAAGTGGTAGGGGTTGTTGGAGAGGCAGTGGGCGATCAGTTCATTTAGGGTTATGTAGGTCATAATCAGGAGCCCTGGTGACTGCTAACCAGAAGGCTGACAGTTCAAATCCACCAACCACTCCTCGGAAGGAAGGTTGGGCAATCTACTTCTGTAGTGATACCACCTCGGAAACCCAAAGAGGGGTCGCTATAAATTGGATCCGACTAAATGGCAGTGGATTTGGTGGCACAGTGGTTAAAGTGCTCAACTGCTAACCAAAATGTCGATGATTTGAACCCACCAGCCACTCTACTGGAGGAAGATGTGACAGTCTGCTTCCATAAGGGTTTGCAGCCTTGGAAACCCTATGGCTCAGTTCTATTCTGCCCCATAGGGTAGCAATAAGTTAAAATCAACTCAATGGCAGTGAGTTTGGTTTGGAGGTCATAGTGAGGACTTTTCTTGCCTAAACTCCTAGGGGAATAAGAAAACATTTGGATGATTTTGAACAAAGGAACTGCATTATCTGACTTCCATTTTATAGTAGTCATTTTGGCTGTGGTGTTGCAATAAACTTCAAGGACTAAGTTAAAATGCGATACTATTGAAATAGTCTGAGCACAAAATAAGCAGTAGCTAGAACCAGAGTGATATTGTTGGAAGTAGTACAAATGAGGTTAGATTCTGGACATTGATAGAAAAGTGGAGTTGACAGGAGTCAAGAGTAATTAAAAAAATTTAGACCTATGCAAAAGAAAGATAGAGTTATTATTTATTGGGATGAGGCTATTTTGGGAAGTTATCTTGAGTTTGGGGGTCAAGAATCTAGTTTCTGATAAGCTAAATGTCAGAAGCTTCTTCTTAAAGACTTTCTAGTGGAGATAATGTGTAGACAGTTGAATTTCTGAATCTGGAATTCAGAGGAAGGCAGGATTGGAGACTAAAATTGAAAGTTGTTAGTAATTAGTTGATTCACAGGTACAGGACTAGCTGAGATAACATGGGGGGATTTAAAGTAGATTTGGAAGAGATGTACTCTAAAGATGAATTATTGGACACTCCAATGTTTAGAGGAGCTCTGGTAGCATAGTGCCTAAGGCACTTGACTGCTAACCAGAAGGCTGGCGGTTCAAACCCACCAGCCACTCCTCGGAAGGAAGGTTGGGCAATCCTACTTCTGTAGTGATACTGCCTCGGAAACCCAAGGAGGGGTCACTATGAGTTGGGGCTGACTCGACGGCAAAAAACAACCAATGTTTAGAACATAGGGATTTGAGGCAGAAATGACTCTGACAGTAGGACTAAGAAGGGGATGATTCCTGAAGCTACATGAGAGAAGGATTTCAAGAAAGAGAAAGAAATCACTTATGTTCAGTGCTCGTTATATGTCAAATGAGATGATGACTGAGGATTAACGATTAACATATCTGCCAATGGTGAACTAGGTACCCCATCTGATCCTCTGAAGAAAACAACTAAAAATGCTGTATATAATATTTTAAAAATGATTTTAATTCTCCAGAAGCTGTCAATAAAGCAAAGAATACTCAAGCCAGTGACCAGGTGAAGGTTAGAATCTAGAGCATTTAGCAAAACACTCATTGGGCTGCTAACCCAAAAGTCAGTGATTAAAGCCCACTAGCTGCTTCATGGGAGAAAGATGGGGCAGTCTTTTTCCATAAAGATTTACAGCCTTGGAAACCCTGCTGGGCAGTTCTACTTGGTCCTGTAGGGTCACTAAGAGTCAGATTCAACTCAACGGCACTGGGCAGTGGGTTTACAATTATTCTGTCCCATATCTTCACCTCACCTCCTCCTCACAACTTCAGTTGGATGTCAAAAAATCTGTCTTCTCAACTGCTGGTGTTGAACAAAGTGTATTCACAGGAAAACAAAACTCACTAAATAAAAAAAAAAAGGACAAGCTACCAAAATAGTAGAAACAACAGATAGCAGAATTAGACCAGCAAAACTTGAGATACTGGAATAATAAAAACAGAATATAAATTAAGCATAATGAATGTTTAAAGAAATGAAAGTGAGACTTGATGACTGAGGATTAAATATAACTAAAAGAATAATATATTTGAACCAAAGGTAATATCTGACTTGAAAAACAAAACACTAAAAATTTATAGTTTATTATTGGGGTTTAAGAGCAGGTAGCATAGTGCCTAAGGCACTTGACTGCTAACCAGAAGGCTGGCGGTTCAAACCCACCAGTCACTCCTCGGAAGGAAGATGGGGCAATCTACTTCCGTAGTGATACTACCTCGGAAACCCAAGGAGGGGTCGTTGTGAGTTGGGTCCAACTCGACGGCACATAACAACAATGACAACAACAAGAGCAGGTAAGACACATTGATGGGGAAATTGTTAAGATACAAAGTAAAGAAAACATCAAGAATGCAGTCTTGAGGGACATAAGGAGATATATGACTGAGTAAGAGACATGCAAGATAGGGCTGAAAGTTCTAAAATACATACTACTGGAGTTGTAGAAGCAAAGAAGAAAGAAAAGGAGAGAGAGATGATTTGATAAGATAAAATCTGAGAACTTTACAGAACTAATTAAAGGCAATGAGAAGCCTAAAGACACCTAAACATGATAAATAAATATAAATCTACAACTAGGCACAGTATAGTCGAACCATGGAACATCAAAGACAAGATGATCTTAAAAGAAATGTGAGACAAAAAGCAGATTATCTTTAAAGGGATGACAACTTTAAAGTCAACAGGAAAATTGGAAGCCAGAAGTCATAATATCAAAAACTTGAAACACCCAAGTGTTCAACAAAAGTAGAATGAATAAATAAGCTGTGGTATAACCTTACAGAAGCATAGTATTTAATAATGAAAATGAATGATTTACATTCATGAATACATTTATTCAATGTGGATCAATCTCAAAACATAACGATAAGAGAAAAAAAAATCAAATCCCAAAGGTATACATACAGTATAATTCCATGTGTGTAAAATTTGAAAACAGGCAACATAAAACCATGTATTGTTTTGCAAGGTACATGTAGACTATAAAAGTATAAAGATAGTCACCTCCTCAAGAGGGAGTAGAATGTGATCCTGATCATGATGGGCTGATAAATCTCTAATTTTCGGTCTGGGTGATGGGTTCACAGGTAGTAAATTTAATATTTTTATTTAAAATGTAGACTTGTTTTATACATTTTATATTTCACATAAGAAATATTGACTTTTGGATTGTGCAATTTCAAGGTCACCAGTGTCTAATGTGTGATGGACATTGCTTAAAGGGAGAACGGAAAGGAATTGAAGACATTGAAGAAATATTTTTTCAAGAACTTTTTTTTTGTAAAGGGCATGGAGAAATGGAGTGGTAGCTGAGGGAGCAATATAGAGTCAAGGGAGAGTTGGTTTTTAAGATAACATATTCCTGCATCTTTGCTGAAGCAAATGTTTTGATAGCTTGAGAAAACTTGTTGCTAATGGGAAATGAAGGAGCTTTGGTGGAGTAGCAGATAAGGCATTTGACTGCTAACCAGAAGGTCAGTGGTTCAATCCCACCAGCTGCTCTGTGGAAGGAAGGTGAGATGATCTACTTCCACAAAGATTTACAGCCTTGGAAACCCAATGGGGGAAATGGGACAGTTGCTATGGCAATGCTCTCATGTAGGCAATGTGGGAAAGATCTGGGGTACAGGTGAAGGAAATGGTCTTATATAAAAGAGTTTGGACATTTCAATGAAAGTAGCAAGAAGGAAGACAGAGTGTATGGGAGGTGCAGGTAGTTGGAAGATATGGTGGTGGGAATGTGTCGTTCTCTTCCAATGGTGTCTTTTCTTCCCAGTGAAATCAGAAATAAAGCCATCTGCTGAGAGTAGAGGGGTGTAGATAATGGAGTTTTGAGAAGAAAGGATGTATAAAATAATGTCCAGAATATACTGTAAGATTGTCTTGTAGCATCTGTGGTTAGTACTCATGGATTTTTTTAAGTGAAGTCTGCCAGTGAAGCTTCATCTTTTTCTCTGTGTTCATCTACAAGGATGTAGATGAGAGTAGGTTTTGACAGGTGAGTAAGGCAAAGGGAGTGAGAAGTTAAGTGTGGAAGGGGAATTTTGATGATGTACTGGTATCTAAGGAGCCCTGGTGGCACAAAAGGGTAAGCACTCAGCTACTGACCTAATGATTGGCAGTTTGAACTCACTCAACGGGGCTCTTTGTGAGAAAGATCTGACGGTGTGCTTCTGTGAAGAATACAGCCAAAGAAAGTCTTATGGGGCAGTTCTACTCTGACTCATGGGGTTGGTATAAATTGATTTGACAACACTCAACAAAAACTATGATATCTAAGTTGGGCAAGACAAGACGAGAAAAAGAGGGAGATGAGGGGAGCTCAGAAATAAAAGCCTTACGTTTCTTCATTTTATCGTTCACCAGAGTCTGCCTTTTATTTATATTTATCTCTACTTCCTCTCATGAGCCCGTATCTTATTCTTTAATGTTCCCAATGTGTTCTATAGAAGTTTTTTTTTTTAATCTCCAAAATAGGGAATCCGTAAGTGTTAATTGAATTGCATTTCATATTTTACTTAGTCATTATATATCAGCTACATTATGTGAACTTTTAATGAAAACTCTTTAAAAGTCAGCTCCATATAAATATATATAAGGAATTATTCTGTTCCAAAATGCTAGCTTTGATGATAGATGTATCAGGAAGGCTGGTAAAATAAACTTTTAACATTATTGGCAATTTTGTCAATTAAGTAGATGGATGAAACTAAATATTTCAATAAAGTATTTGGCTCAAAATATTTTATTTGGTCGTGTACATTTGATCAAATTGACATAAGACTTGCCAATTTTCCATTTTATTTTGAGGAAAGCCTAGAAGATGAAAAGTAAAAAGGCATTTGCTTTTTTACTTTGGAAATAATTTTTGTAGTGGTTATTCATTTGAAAGTTTATTAAAAAAATGTATGTGTGTATATGTTAGGGATAGGGGCTAGTGGAGTCAGAAGGAAGACATGGAATATTAAAAAACAATTAGATCCAGGATCAGTGATTACAAAAGGATTACTAAAAATACGTTCTTGTGTGTGATTCTTTCTAACTGTTAAAACATACAACTAAAATTATTTTCCTGAGGTATAGTAATAAAGAACTCAGCCAAGAAATAAGTATTGGATATCGCCTTGTGCTGTGACAACAGTGATAAAAACTAACAAACAGACAAACACGATTGTTACTATTATGGGGTTTAAAATTCAGTGAAGTTGTAAACTAGAATCATTGCAGAGACAGAATGGGCAGATTTGTTAACTGATTAAGCATGAGGAGTAAGGAAGAGAATTAGAGTTATGGACATGATACAGAAGTTTTGATCCTGAGTATCTGAGAGGATGGTGACAATAATGTATATAGTGAGTATAAAAGAGCCTTAGGGTCTGGAGAAGGTACTGATTTATGTATTGCATAATTTATTTGAGGGTACACACAGACTTTTGTGTGGAAATCTAGCAGGAAATAAACAGGTGACATTACCAAGGGATGAATAACATTAAATATGAGAGAAGAGCAGAAATTATGATGATATGGACTCTTTAAGTGAAGGAAGGGAAACATGAGACAATGTGTAGTGGAGAAGCAAAATGAACATTTGTTTGAGAGTGATGAGTTCTGAGACACACTCTAAAGAGAAAAATGCTTATTGTTGCTAAAATAATCAGAGCTGGCATATTTTATGTATAATTTAATATGCATAACTTTTGAATATGAAGTTTGTATGTTCTTCACACAGAAACTTTGTAATTATATTAGAATATAGCAAGGAATGTAAGTATGTTCTAAAATTGTGATTTCAGTATTAGGTAGCCTTAAATAGATCAGTGATATAAAATTTAATTTCAAACACTTCAAGATGAAGCACATATAAAACAAAAGTCTGTTTTGGGATAAGAACAGCAAGCTTTAAAACATGTGGTTTGATTTTTGTGTTTCTATATTTAATTTTCTGTCATATGTTCCTGAAATATTACTGAATAATACATTTTGTGTTAACCAAATAGATGCATTCTCAAAAGTCTAACCTTCCCGGGGCATAGGGAATTTCTGCTGTGCTGCCCAAGTCATCTGCTTGCTTCATTCCTCATGCTGTACATTTAGTCTCAAGGTTAATCCTGGTAGGAAGCAAAGAAGAAGAAAGAAACAAAGAACCTTTGCCCTCCTGGGACTTCATTTCTGGGGATCTCTCACTTCACCCAGCCATCACTCCTTCCCCTTCCCCAACACTATAGGCTGTTCCCTTACCTGATGGAAAAAGTGGTATAAGCTAGGATCTCAGGTGGAAATCCAGCCAGACCCAGCAGTTCTTTTCCTGTTGTTTTTCCCTTTGATCTCTTGCCTCCTTGCCAGCCAGTATTTCTGATAATAACATGCTTGTATAATGGAGACACAGAAAGTCCAGCCAAACCTAGTGCATGCTGAAAATCCTTCTACCTTTAAAGGTGTACGTTTGCTTGATCCTAAGAAACATAGATTTTGGATCTACTGTGCAGTTTTACACTTCTAAAGGATAGTGCACATCCATTTTGACTTTCCTAGATTTGCATCTCAAGTATATTTTTATAAGTGCCCTATTTTTTTGTATCACTCCTCAAAGCATATTTGACTAAACCATGCTAATTTTTGAAGGAATCATTTTTCCCCCCCAGCGAGCAGCTGAATTGGTAAATGACAAGGTAATTCCATCCGTTGTATCTTTAAAGCAAGGCTTTCAATTGGTTTGTTCCATGTTGACCCCCAGCTGAGAATTTACATCTCCACCCAGATACACCAAATCAGAATCTATATTTTAACAAGATCTCTACGTGATTCTTAAATATACATAAGATCTTGTTAAAATATAGATTCTGATTTGGTGTATCTGGGGTGGAAATGCAAATTCTTAGCAGGGAGTTGACCCAGAATGAACAGGGTTGGAAGCTCTGCTTTAAAGCGTGTACTGTTCTTTTCCTTAGAAAATTCTAACAGCTTGGTACTATTAAACTTTGATTAAAATGAATTTTCTACTGATGTAGAAGGAAATAGCTTTGTCATCATCATTGAGAAAGATAGATTCTGTTGGGAAAGGTAAAGTATGTCTTAGTGATCTTGCTTTCAGTATGAAATAAGAAATAGATTCATATCTAGTGTAATCCATCTGGTACAGAATTTATTATCTAAAAGCCAAGAAAGACATCACATTTATTCAGATCTCATCTTCTCTTCAATTTGATTTCTTTGAAAACACAGTCACTTAGTTTGGAGAAAATGATATTGTTTTCTCAGACAGTAAACTAAAACAACAACAACAACAACAACAACAACAAAAAAAAGCCAACCACCATTTTTAAGGTCTTGTATTCCTGGAGATTTTTTTCCTCCAGCTTTCACACAGTGCTTTACACCATTGATCTAAGATGGCACTTTAACTACTTTACTTCTTACAAGCAGCACAGTATAATTGGGCAATTGCCGTTTCATCTAGAGTCTACCAGGGATAAAAGGTGACAGAATTACACAATATGTTCATTATAAAAAAGTGCAAATTAGAGCCTGAATTTACCAATTAAAGGAAGACAGCAAAAATTGTACTGTAAAATATTTATGCATGAAAGATGAAAGTAAAAATCACCTTCATCTTCAATACCTTGGTTAATCAGCTGGGATCAGTAGTAACTACTGAGTTGAAAAGACGAATTTGTGAAAAAGTCAATAAAGCAGGGCAATAACGAAAAATGCAAACATGCGTAAATGCAAACATGCATACCTAAAATATTTTAGTTCACATATAATATATAGATATTTATTCACCGGTGCCTAGAGATAGCCCCAAGGTGTTTTCTTTGATTGTGGGTGAACTGATCTGAGTTTCTGCAGAAATCACACCCATGATCCTCAATTTCTAATTCTGGTGACTTTAAGTAAAGGAGAACATAAAGAACTGAGGAAAAATGGGTGCAGATTCCTTCTTGATTCTTAGAACATTTTCTTTTAATCTTTTACATACAATTCAAAGAAACTTTTTTAGCAATTTGCCTTCATAAAGTTTTACCAACTCAGTCAACTTGTTTTTCAGAAAATAACAACTGTCACTTTGCAGTTTTACTTGTGGTTTCAGAATCATTAAATTACATAATTAAAATTGCAAGTGCAAGTTGTATAAACAAGTATGTCTTGTTAAGAATAGAACTCAACTGCATGGGCAGACTGTGAGGGCATCTTAGCCACCATGGTTAGCTTTCTTTGAACATCAGTCAGTCACTATTCTTATGGAACACAGAAGAAATGTTGTTTTAAAAAAATTGTGTTGGTTAATTAAATTATTCTCTCACATAGATATCAATAAAATAAAGGACTTTAAAAATTTTTAAGGACACTTTAAAGTAGTTTTATAGAAAAGTTACTAAGATAGTACAGAGAATTCCCAAATACTTCTCAGCCAGTTAGCATCATACCTAAGTATGGTACATTTGTCAGAACTAATGAACCATTATTATTATTATAGACTATTATTAAGTAAAAAAAAAAAAGTTTCGGTATCATCAATGTCTACTCATAACAACCCACGTGGTTGAAAGTAACACTGCGCTCTATAGAGTTTTCAATGGCTGTGATATTTTGGAATTAGATCACCGGACCTTCCTTATTAGGCACTTCTTAGTGGATTTAGTTAGCAGTCTAGTGCTTAACTAAGCAGGGATTAACAGTTCCTGTCAAGCAAATTCTGAGTCATGGTTTAACTAAAGTCCACACTTTAACTTCAACAGTTTTCACCAAATATCCCTTGTTCTATTCCCGGATGCTACACATGAAACAATTTTTTCAGACTTTTCTTGTTTTTGATGATGTTGGCAGTTTTGAAGAGTACTGGTCAAGTTGGTGCAGTGCCTAAGACATTTGACTGTTAACGGGAAGTTTGGAGTTTCAAACCCACCAGCCACTCCATAGAAGGAAGACTGGGCAACCTACTTCTGTAAAGATTTACCACCTCAGAAACCCACTGGGGGTCGTTCTGAGTCGGAATCGACTTGATAGCTGTGGTTTGGTTTTGGTTTGGTCAAGTATGTAGAATATCTCTCAATTTGGATTTGTCTGACTGGGGTTGTGAGTCCCTGGGTGTTGCAGTTAAATAATTAACATGCACTCAGCTACTAACCAAAAGGTTGGAGGTTTGAATCCACCCAAAGTCATCTTTGAAGAAAAAAAAAGCTTGATGATCTACTTTCAAAAAAGTAGTTATTGAAAATCCTATGGAGCATTGTTTTAGTGTGACACACACAGAGCCACCATGAGCTGGGACTGAGTCCTTGACAAATCGTTTTCTAGACTAGGGTTATGAGTTTTGGGGAAGAAGACACCAGAGGTAATTTGCCATTCTCATCATAGCGTGGGTGCCAATATCTGTAACTTATCTTTGTTGATGATGATCTTGATCACCCAGTCCAGAAGGGTTAGACAAGTTTCTCCATTGTAAAATTAAAATGTAAAATATTTTTAGTTAATTAAATAATTTTTATAATAGCCTGCTAGTAAGAGAACTTGTGCTGTGTTCGTGTGATTTTTATACCTTGGATGGTTTACTACTTGGAAATGAGAACATGTGCAAAAAGCTCAATTGTTTCAACCATGCTCTCCTCATAATGCCATTAGGTAATTTGGCTTTTTTTATGAGAAATTTATGAATAACTGAAGAAGTTCACTTAATATCATTTAAATACTGCTACTGAATTGAGCAATCTACTACCGTAGTGATACTGCCTCGGCAATCCAAGGAGGGGTCGCTATGAATTGGGGCCGACTTGACGGCACATAACAACAACAGCAACACTGAATTCTAGTTTTTCTGTGTTGTTTTATGTTTTTTGAGCTTTAGTATCTAATTGAAATAAAGATAGCCTCTAAATTTTTTTAGGGAGGTAGTTTTTTTTTTTTTTTTTTTTTTAATAATAGTGTGTTTTCAATGAAGGTTTACACAGCAGTTTAGGTTCTCATTAAACAATTTCTACACCAATTGTTTAGGGATGTTGATTACGTTCTTCACAATGGATGAACATTCTCAACATTTCCATTTTGATTGTTCCACTTCCATCTAATTTGCCTGCCCTCCTTGCATTCTCATCTTTGTTTTAAAGTAATTGTTGACCATTTGGTCTCACACAGATGATTTTTTAAAGGAGCACAGTACTGATGGTTGATACTCTTTCTTTATTTTGTGAACCAATCTGTTATTAGCTGAAAGGTGACCTCAGGGCTAGTTTTGTTTCTAGGTTTAAAGAGTATCTCAGGCAAAGTCTTGGGGAGTCCTCCAGTCTCAACTGGTTCAGAAAATTTTTTGTTGTTGTTGCTGTTGTTTTTTAGGATTTGAGGTTCTGTTCCACATTTTTCTTTTTTTCTCCCTTTCTTTCATTTCAGGGTCCATCTGTTTTAACCTTGATCAGATTGCTCAGTACTGACAGCCAGGCATCATCTTCTGGTCTCAGAGAGATGAAGCCATGGTTCATGTGAATTCTTAGTCCTGTGGACTAATTTCTCATTTGACTCTTCAGTTTCCTTCTTTTTCTTTTGCTTCTTACTTGCAGAGACTAAAAGGGAGGTCGTGTGGCACAGTGCATAAGGAATTTGACTGCTAACCAGAAGGTTGGCAGTTCAAACCTACCAGTTCCTCCATGGAAGGAAGATGGGGCAATCTACTTCTGTAAATATTTACCACCTTGGAAACCCAACAGTGGTTGGTATGGGTCAGAGATGACTAGATGGCAGTGGGTTTTGTTTTTTTGTTTTTTCAGTGGAGACCAATAGTCGTATCTTAGATGGATGTTGTGGGATCACTTTTATGACTCCAGACTCTTCTCACCAAACTATGATATAGAACATAACTTTATGAACTATGTTACACCAAGAGACCAAGATGTCCCACAAGACTATTGGTGCTAAGCCTCCAAACCCAGAAAACCAATCCCATGAGGTATTTTTGGTTATGTCTAAGAAGTATCTGTACATTGGTCCCCTATGTGTTTTATTATATATATGAATATATGTGTATACAGTCACATATATGACTATACATAAACACACACCTATATATACATGCATATATACTCATGCATATATACCTATATACATATATGTCTACATACATACATATATACCCACACTTATATTTTTCGGTTGTTGCTGTAGTTTCAAAATTATATATGCCATGGCAAGTACCAAGAGTTCCTTTTTTCATGTGTGATTTTTAGTGACATCATTTATCCTTGTCAAGTAGTGAACACTTCACTCTCTTGTGGTGTTGCCTTTGCCATCACCAGTGGAGCAATGGTTTTGATGGAAAGCATTGTGCTATGGTTGTGTGATTATACTACTGTTGCATGACCAGGATTTCATGCTCAAGACTAAATATTCCACTCCTTTGTTCGGTTTTATTTGAATCTCTGGTTAACATTTTGGTGGCAATTTAACTCTTTTCTTACTGCTCTGGAGTACATTTAACAAAAATTTGCTTAATGATTGCCTTCAAACATATCAGTGGATGACCAAAGCCAATTAAACATTGATAAGTCCATTGCTCTGTACTCTAGACCCATACTTAAGGTGGAAAGTGCTTCCACTATGGTGTCAAGAGCTGCTGTCTGCCATTTACCTAAGAATATCCCATAATAAAAACACAATAGCCTATGATCTTATACTTTACAAAAGAAGTTGCACAACCCCCAAGAAGCAATATTTTAATTAAGAAATAGACTCTAGTATAGAACCAAAAAAGTTCTTTAAAACTCAGAAATCATGTGTTTTTGTTATGTGTCTAGCAGACAGCATGAGGATATTGCAAAAACTTCGCTTTACCTAAATCTCTGTGAAGGAAATATGAAAACTTTTCATGTTAGGTTTAAATTTCATTTACCCTACTTAAATAACAGAGGTTTTCTAACCTTCAAAAAGGAACATAAACAGTAGACCAGACAGTTGGTCCTACCTTAAAACCAAAACCAAACTCACTGCCATTGAGTCGATTCAGACTCATAGCGACCCTTCCTTGGGTTTCAGAGGCAGTGTCTCTATGGGAGTAGATTGCCCAATCTTCCTTCCAAGGAGTGGCTGGTGGGTTTGAATCACCAGCCTTCTGGTTAGCAGTCAAATGCCTTAGGCACTATGCCACAAGAGCTCTTCACTATGAAATAAAAGACTGAGGCCAACCCTTTTTTTCAGAGTTTTCTCTTCTCTAGCCCAAAAGGACTTTATTTTTCAACTCTTTCTTGTCTGAATATGGAACACATGCATCTATTTCCCTCTTATATCCATCACAGAGTGAACTTAACTTTGACTTGCTGAGTGCTGTAAATAGATAGATTTCTGCTTATTCAGACATTAGTTTACTGTTCCTACATTGTTGTTTTTGTACTCTGCCCATGGTCAGGGTATTTGCTTAGACTTATAAGGTAACTTATAAGAAACAATCTGTGAGAACAACATGGGACTATGAGAACATTTTTGAGTGGGGGAATCATAAGACTTGGCTTTATGTTTTGCCTCTGTCACTTCTAATTCTGTGATACTGCACTATCCTAGCCTTTGACTCTCAGTTTCCTCAGGGAGGATGAAAGGGCAATTCTAACTGCTTTACTTACCTCTAGAAAGAAGGTTTTATACACCATAAAATATTATGCAAATGAGAGGAGAAGAAGGAATTGAGGGCCACAAGCAAGGCAAAGTCTAATTACCTCGTGCCCCATGAGGTATCATTATGCATGGTATAGTGTAGCTCTGCATTGTTCACAAAAAGTGAATATTGCGAATGTATTGCAGTGGTATCAGAATTAATAAGAAATACAACTAGCTGTTTGTAAGATGCCTTACAACAATAATCATGATGATTTAGAGCCCACTATAGAAATATGGAAGGAGCTCTGATGGTGCTGTGGTTGAGGCATTGGGCTGCTAACTGAAAGGTCAGTGGTTTGAACCCGTAAGCTGTTCCATGAGAGAAAGATGAGGCAGGCAGTCTACTTCTGTAAAGATTTACAGCCTTGGAAACTCTATGGAGGTCACCAAGAGTCAGAATCGACTCGATGGTAGTGTTTTCATAGAAATATGGAAGTTGAATGACGTGATATTTAGGGTTTCTTTCTGTTTCTGAAATCCTATGAATAGCCAAATTAAAGTTATCAAATCAATTACTTATTAAAGTAATCCATAGACTAATGGGGAAAACAAACTAATAAAAATAGATGTTACAAAATATGTTGAATAGTAATGTGAAATCACTTGAGATTGCAAGATGAGAACACTTATACAGAGATTACTCTGCGCCAGACATTATTCCGAGTCTGCTTGTTCTACCTTGTACAATAGATAAGGAAACTAAGATACACAGAGAAGAAATGACTTAACAGAGGTCAGACAGCCATTTTTGAAGGAGTCAGGATGTGAAAAAAGGCAGTATGACTATAAGAATTTTAAAAACAATTAAATTAGGAAGATGTCACTAGGAGAACTGACCAGAAATAAATAAATAAATAAAAGCACTGTTGTTATGGCAATTGGAAACATAGTGAAATGAAATAGAAAGGAAGCAAATACTGATTAACAACCCAATAAATGCTCAAGTATTCAAACATAAGTGAGTGACAAAGTGCAAGACGAGAGAATGTCAAGGGATTAAAAAATGTCCTTTGAATTAATATTTGCAATGTGTCTTAGGTCGGGTCTCTAGAGAAAAAAAAACAAGGACACATTATATATATATTTGTATCTATCTATCTATCTATCAAGATAGATTTATCTCAAGGAAATAGTTCAGGCCATTGTAGAGGCTGGCAAGTCCAAGTCTATGTGCTAGATATCAAGCTGGAGGTTTTTCCTGAGTCATAAAGCTACGGGGGATGATAAATCCAAGACTGTCATGCAATACAGCAGGCTCCTGGCTTCAGAGGCTGACAAATCCAAGACTGGCACATAAGATGGCAAGCTGTTAGCTCATAGACCACAAAGGCAACAGTCCTGAGATTGGCGGACAATACTGCAGGCCACTGTTTTAAGTCCAGGAACCAGAGGTCAGATAGGATGAGCCAGATGCAGATCCAGATCAAGCAGAAAGCCAGAAATCTTTGCCAGGATGTCCATGTATGCTGAAAGCAGGCCACACCACTGAGGAAACTCCTTTTCAATTGATTGGCTGCTCATAGCATATCTTATCATGGATGTGATTACATTATATCAATCGGATCTTGTCATGGGGGAACACTCCATCATAACTGCTAAAGCACTGAGAATCATGGCCCAGCCAAGTTGATACACAACCTTAATGCTCACAGTCCACCCCTCTTCAGCTTGACACCTAGTACATATTTCCTTAAACCATACATAATCCAAGGAGCTCTGGTAGCATAGTGGCTAAAGCACTTGACTGCTAACCAGAAGGCTGGCGGCTCAAACCCACTAGCCACTCCTTGGAAGGAAGGTTGGGCAATCCTACTTCCGTAGTGATACTGCCTTGGAAACCCAAGGAGGGGTCGCTATGAGTCGGGGCCGACTCAACGGCACATAACAACAACAACAACAACAACAGTCTCCAAATAAAGATAATTATAAAGTCATACATGCACCTAATATTATATAATCATACACATACAACTAGAAATGTATTAGCCCCATTTACATCTTATATTTTATAGCTGAAGAAAACAAAAAACATATGATGCACACATACAAGAAAGAAATAACTACAATCACAGTCCTTGTTTCTGCAACTGGTCACATGGTCATAGCTTTAGAACTACCTTCTTCCACCACCCATTCCATATTCCTTTTGCCCTCAACAAGCACCTTAGCTGGTCATGGTTCTTTGCCCAGTGGCATGGCCCAAACCCTCATTCTTAAAGGGCCTGAGGCATTAGTAGTCATATCAGAATTAAGCTGCTGTAATTTTCCATTGTCTTTAATCATAGGGCATAGTAGTACTAAGAGATGTCCTAAGGAATCTCTTGTATACCAGACACACTCTTCTTTACCTCCATTATGTTATATCAATCTTATTTTCCGTTGGTAATCAGGTCTATCACACCAGACAGTACAGTAACTTCTTTGCCTGTTGATGCAGAGGCATGAGGAGACCAAAATGGCTGTGTGACATTTTAATTTCCAGTTTAATGGAATCAGCATGGTGTTTCCAAGTGAGAGTATTCTTTCCTTTGGGACTAAGACCTCCAGACCCACAGAACATAGGGCCACAGGGACAGGAAGCAAAAATTTTGCAAATGAGTAACTAGGGGTAGTAGTGAGTGATGCCATGCCCATTTCCACCTCTTTGTTCCTGGACTATTGTGCAAACAGCACCATGTATTGGATGCTGGCATAGAGCATAAACAGCTTCCTGGAGAATGTTGCTCCAACTCTGTCAGGTATTGCCACTTAGTAGGCACCATAATTGTGTCTTTAGAAGGCCATTCCATCATTCTGTTGAGCTAGCTGCTTCAGGATGATGGGGAACATAGTAAGACCAGTGAATTCCATAGCATGGGCCCATTGCTGCATTTCGTTTACTGTGCAGTGAGTCCCTTGATTGAAGATGATGCTGTGTGGGATACCATGGTGGTGGATAAGACATTCTGTAAGTCCATGAATCATAGTTTTGGAAGAAGCAATAGCTGTATACCAGGTATCAGGAGATGTATTAATAATGCTTAAGCAATGAAACCACATCTGGAACAGCAGCTGCAATCGGAATCACCACCTGACTAAGTTTACTATAATCCACTGTCATTTTCCAAGATTCATCCATTTCCTTGCACAGGCCCAGTAGGCAAGTTAAATGGGGATGTGGTGAAAAATCCCACCCCTGCATACTTCAAGTTCCTAATGGTGACACTAATCCCTGCAATCCATCCAGGAATGCAGGATTGCTCTTGGTTTACTATTTTCCCAGGTAAGGGCAGTTTCTAAGGCTTCCACCTTGCTTTTCCTACCTTAATATCTCTTACTTCACATCTCAGGTATCCAATGTGGGGATTCTGCCACTTGCTGAGTATGTCTATCCCAATTATGTATTTTAGAACTGGGGAAATCACTACAGGATGGGCTTGGGGATCAATTGCATCAACTGTGAAACAGATCTGAGCTAATATTCTGTCAATAACTTTTCCTGCATATGCCCCCTCTCTGATTGGTGGACCACAGTGATGTTCTAGGTCTCTTAGAATTAGTGTAAATTCAGAACCATTGTCTAGTAATCTTCAAAAAGTCTGATTATTTTCTTTTCCTCAATGAACAGTCACTCTTATAAAAGGCCATAGATCTGTTTGGGGAAGGCTGGGAGAAAGATTTAAACTATAGATTTTTGGCCATGTAGTGGGGTCCTTCCTCAAGAGAACCTTTCATTCAAGGGGTTATGGGTCTGTAAACTGGATCAAGTCTGGGAATTGATTGAGGGCCCATGACTGTATCTTCTGGTGATTTTCTGTGTTCTGGGGTTCACTTGACCTTGGATTCTTCCGCTTATATAGATCAAGTAAATATTTAGTAGATTTCCTACCTTTTTCACTCCTAGGGACACGATGTCTAAGCAGCCAATGTCATAAGTCTCTACGAGTCAGACCATTCTAATTACTGCTTTAACTCTGCTGTCCACTACAGTAACCACACCCAACTTTGTCTTTTGCCAATCAAGTACTACCACTTGGCCCCTACTATCATGAAGTCCAATCAGTCTCATTGTAGTTATATGTCTTTATTCACTTAGGGCAGTTCCCACTGGGCTTACATAAAATAGCAATCACAGAAGTCTTCAAGGAGTCTGGGGCTCCCTTCAAAAATTTGTTCCTCACCGTAGTGGTAAAAGGTGTGTCCTCTGTGGACTCCATGAATGGATCTGTGGGTCTAATTTAATCTAATCTAATCTGTGGGTGTAACATGACAATTTCTCTAAGTCTTTGGATACCTTCTTCCACAGTATACCAAGACAGGTCTGATATTTCAGCATGACTTAGTGTAGGCCACCACATAAACCATGCCTCAGTAAACCAACCAAATAAACTTTTAGATCTTTTCATAACCTTTTGAGCTAAAATATTGAATGAAAAATTTTGTGTTTAGTGGGCCCAAATCAGTAAGCTCACACTGATACAACTTTATCTTCCTTGCACCATTATCCCACTGCCTTAATAGTCATCCTTACATATTTTCTCCAGGTTTCTATTTCTGCATATTAGAAAACTCAAGCAGTTCTTTTGAAGTGTAGCTTATCTCTTCTTAGGTCACATTTTATATTTCACCTTTTAGAGCTCTCTGGGACTTAAGTCCACTAGTAGGTCTAGAAGAAACAGTGGATGATGGGGTGGTTCCTTAGAACATTCAGCAATGTCTGTTACGGCATCTGCCTCAGGCAATGCCCCAGACAATGACTTAGGTACCACCCCAGGTGATAATCTCAGACAATGACTCAGCAGGCACATCTGGGTTAGCACAACTGAGTTAGTCTTATCAGATGAGGGTAAGAGAGCTGTTTCTGCTGGCAGTAGTGATTCAATGGAATTTAGGGGCCCCATGTCCCAGCTTGCTGATTTTCTACCCATATTATGTCTCCATTCCATGTTTCAGGATCCCATTTCTTCCCAGTCTATGCCCTCACTTTAACTTCAGATACCATTCAAGATTGGCAATACAATTGATGTTTTAATTTAGCCACTCTTATGTTAAGCATCTGGGGTTGGTTTTCTTGGCAATATCAGCTCTGTTACTACAAGAAATAAGTCTTTCTTTCAGGACACAAGTGGAAATATTGAGGTCTTTTATGCAGCATTTAAGCTGTGATTCTGAAACCCTGAGCTCATCTCTTTCTTTCACCACTTTGTCTAGCATAAATAGGACCAACCAACCAGCTTCCTTATGCTTCTTATTCTGACAAAATAGCAGAAAACTATCAAACATACTATCATTCAGAGCCTCACTTTTCACCACTACTTGATCTATTCATATTGCTATTTTGTGTATTAATATCACCACCTCATGCCATGGATCAGCAGTGCCCATTTTACTAATGGAGGCAGAGTCATCAGTGCTTTTAAGAATAATCAGACTTGAGAATCAATTTAGAAAACTCATCCTTATAATCTAGAACCACTCTGGGTACCAAATATCATAGGCTGGACTCTCTAGAAAAACAAAACCAGTGAAGCATGCATATATACAAATATACCTTTGTAAATTTCACTCATGTAGCCACAGGGTCTCATGGACTCATGATTGACAGGCAAGATAGCAGGCTGCTAGGCTCAGAGGCTGATGAATCTAAGAATGGCAGGTAAGATGGCAGGCTGTTGGCTCACAGGCTGCAAAGGCAACAGTCCCAAGATCAAGATCAGCAAGCAATATTGCAGGCCACTTGTTCAAATCCAGGAACTGGAGGTCAGATGACGATGAGCCAGATGCTGGATCCAGATCAAGCAAAAAGCCAGAAATTTTTGTATACTGAAAGTGGTTCACACCTTTGAGGAAACTCCCTTTTAACTGATTAGCAGATCTCATCATAGATGTGATTACATAATATCAATCAGATCTCATCATGAGGGATGACTACACATAACTGCTATACCACTGAGATCAGTGGCCCAGCCGAGTTTACATACCACCTTAACTATCACTGAATATATTTTTTAAGTTAGTATTAGATAAATGTAATTCTGATAGTTATCCTAGTCATATTCAGGAAGTGTAGGGTTTTTTTGTTTTTTTTTTTTTTTAATCTACTTTTGGAGAAAAAATAATTCAAAACAAGATTAAACAGTGGAGAAAAGAACTATTATTTTTACAAAATTGATTTTAAAAATTGAGTACGAAAGATGTTTGATCATCTTTGAGAAGACATATTCTCTTATAGACATAAATACTTGGATTGCTTTAGCAGATAATTCATAGATGTATGCCTTAAGATTTTAACTAAAAAAGCCACTTGTGTTATGATTACATAAACATTGCTCTGTTCCATTACTTGGTCATTCTTTTTCTGGTATTTGTGAATGATGAATGTTATTTATTTATTTTTAATATTTCAGATTTCAGGTCTCTACTTCAACATTTTTCTCCCTGAATACTCATGAAAAATTGCTGTACCTATGACAGGTTGCATGATTTTTTTCTCTCTCTGTGTGCTCAATTTGTGTATTATTGTATCATATGACATTTTGAATCAAGTGCTGTTAGTACCAAGCTGCTATTTACAAGCTGATGCCAAAAATATTCATTATAACACTTCTTAGCATGTGAGTGAAAGCACTTCAGATCACAGAGACAGAATTTCCAACCATTGTTCTTTTCTTTTTGCATATTATACAACACAAAGAACGCAAAACAAAGAGGATTTATTAGAAAATAGTGCCTTGGTAAAATGTTGTAAAACACATGATTCATTGTGAAGGTCATGTGAAATCCAGGCAGTCCAGGAAGTCCAGGCAGTCCCTGGGTTATGAATGTCTGAATTGCAGACAACCCCTACACCAAAAAAAAAAAAAAAACCAAAACTTACTTCCATAGAGTTGGATCTGACTCATAGCGACCCCTGCTTGGGTTTCCAAGGTGATATCAGTACGGAAATAGATTGCCTAACCTTCCTTCCAAGGAGTGGCTGGTGGGTTTGAACTGCCAGCCTTCTGGTTAGCAGTCAAGTGCCTTAGGCACTACACGAGCAGAGCTCCCACACTTGCCCTTTAGTATATTGTAAATTCACCTTAATTTTGAATGGATATAACTAACCCCTACTTGCTACAAATTCTTCACCACAATCACCTTCACTTACTGCATGTGCAGCTTTCAAACTTTTGTTGCCCTAAACCAAAAAATAAACCGAACCCACTGCACTTGAGTCAATTCAGATACATAGCAATCCTATATGACAGAGTAGAACTACCTCATCAAGTTTCCAAGGTTGTAATCTTTATGGAAGCAGATTGCCTCATCTTTCTCCTATGGAGCAACTGGTGGGTTCTAAGTGCCAACCTTTTGGTGAGCAGCCAAATGCTTTAACCACTGGGCTACCAGAGCTCTTCTTGCCCTACAGTATGGCTAAAATTAGGAGCTCTGTTAAAACACTCAACTACTCACCAGATGTTGGATGTTTGAACCCGTGGTATATACTCCATGGGAAAAAGATGAGTCAGTCTGCTTCCCTAAAGATTATAGCCTTAGAACCTTATGGGAGCAGTCCTCTACAGTCTATCCTATAGGGTCACTATGAATCAGAATCACCTCAGCAGTAGGTTTGGATTTTAAAGGTAAATAAGAACCATATGCACCTGTTCTAGACTCACCTAAAAATATCCCTTAAAGACACAGTTAGGAACTGATCTTGTTAGTAACCCATGGACTACCTGTACTGCATTATGGATTCCACCTCACAGGCTGTTTTCTTTTTCCTTCTTTTCTCTTTTCCCAAGTGTTTTTCAAGGGATATCTTTTATTTGTTTTGGTCTTTATTTACATCAACATGCAAGCAATTTACACATTTTGAAGTAAGCAATATCCTCAATAGAGAAAGCATGAAATTGTATGTGCAGCCTGCATATGCCTTAAGATACTGCCCTTTAATGTTAATCTGCTGATCAGGACATATCCAGTACCCATGGCAGCAACAAGGAGAACTAAAGGCTTTATTTTCTAAAGGCAGACAACTAAAAAACAAATTCATTAAGCAAGATTTCTCTTTTTCTATATTGGGAGTTTGGAGCTGCAACTCTCAGCACATTTTATATAAATTAATTCATCTCAACCAAGTGAGCACTGAGACTTGGAAGCCAACTGACAAAATGCCAGAAAATGTCACGGTAAAGAAAAGAGCCTTCAGTGGTAGTTTCGAACACCTGACCACACTTCCATTGTCTTTTCTGGTGGAAGAAACATAGATCTCATTTGTTAGGGGGTGAAGGTGATGGGTGCATACCAGGGATGGAAAAGTGGGATTGGCCAGAGGCTTTCATTTTGCTGATTCTTCTTCTGTTACCTGAAAATCTGGGGTTAATAATCATGTGTTGCTTCACTGACCCCTGGACAGACCATGAATAAAGGGCTGGAATGGGGCAAAGTTCATTTTCATCTCAGCTTTATGAATATATACCAATTGCTCCTGAAATCTGTGGTTCCTGCTTGAAGTGATATGACCATTGCTGCAGATGAAATGATTTCTTTTGTCTAGTATGTAATGTTTTGCTAACTTTAGACTGCAAATCACAAAATCTTTCCAAAGCCTTAAAGGAAAAGCTAAGAATTTCTATTTAGTGAGCACTTAGAAAGTGTCTGACACTAGTAACTGCTTTATGCATACGAAAGCCCAGAAAAAGATATGAATTAAAAAAATTAATTATATAGTCCTATTTGTGGAAGCTATTTAGGATACTGGTCTCATATTTTCCTGTTACATTTGAAATTCTGGAAGATAGAAGGAGCTCTGGTGGTGTAGTGGATAAGGCATTTGGCTGCTAAACAGGTCAGTGGTTCAAACCCACCAGCTATTCCGTGGAAGGATGATAGGGCAGTCTTGCTTCTGTAAAGATTTACAGCCTTGGAAACCCAATTGGGATTGCTATGAGTTAGAATCGACTTGATGGCAATGGGCTTAGTTTGTTTTTTGGAGTATCCTAAAAGATTTACCCTCAAGGAAAACAATACATTTAAATCCCCCAACTTTGGAATTTCTGTGTTTATTTTTCTCTAGCACATATATTAGAAAATGTTTGGCAGGTTAAGATCTGACTTCTGAAACCTGTGAGTTTTTTTGACAATTCATCTAAATTCAAGAAAAGCAGTCCTTTTATTAACAATAACAGCTAAGCCCACAACACTGAGGCTTCTATGAATGGCTTTGATGAATCAAGCCAATTTTGAAAATCTATCAGCAAATTTCTAGTGTGATGAAAGACAATAGATTGGGGAGGCTAGTTTAATATTTTCCATTGATTCATGTTAAATCATTAAGTACAAGCCAGAAGAGCTAATTTGTACAGTCTTTGGTCAGCCTGGCCATTCTGTAGTATTTGAGATTGGGTGAGGCAGAGCCAGTGTCCCAGAAAAGGTCGGTTCTAAAACAGAAACTGTACACTCAGCATTAATGTGCTGAGTCATTGCAGCAACTCAGAAGCATTTCTATCTTTTTTATTTTTTTAAATACTTCCAAGTTTTGTACATAAAGTCCAATGTGTATCATGTGGGACAAACTGGAATGATGCCTGAGATTCTACAGTCCCTTTTGTAGAATGAACCCAGAGCAAAGCAGGAATCAGTGCAGACAGTCAGACGCCTTCACTAAGGAGCTGTTGAATTGCTTCAGGGGCCCAGTCATTTCTAGTTTCTGAGCTCCGTTGATTTGGCCAGCCTCTTTGCTAAAATCCTATTTTATTCAGATTAAGTCCTTGACATTTTCTTCATTATAACTTGGTATGAGGTGAAGTGTGGTATCAGGTGAAGCTTTCTGTATGGTGAATACTTGGTTCTGAAAAAGTTTTAATCAATGTACCTATTTTAATTTAATTTTAAGTATTTATTTACTTTGATGAGTAAATAGCAAGACTTGATATAGGGAAAAAATGAGCTGTAATGAGCTTAGTTGCTGGTGTGTGCTGTCCAGTTGATTCTGACTCATAGTGACCCTATAGGACAAACTGCCCCAGTGTCCTAGGCTGTAATCTCTATAGGAGCAGATTGTCAGGTTTTTTCTCCCAGGTAACTGCTGCATGTTGGAATTACTGATGTTTTACTTAGCAGCTCAGCACTTAACCATTTTACCACCATGGCTCCTTAATGAGTTTAGTACTCTGAGCCTTTCCCATTTATTTTTCTCCCAGATTTTCTAACCACACTAGCAAGTTCCTGTCTATGATTTCCACTGAGAATTCTAAGTACAGTTTCTGTGCAACCAATGTTGGATCAAGCCCAGTATATAAAGTGTTCAGGATTGTATTTGCAAAGAAAATTTCAGAAAAAATGCTTAGTTTTAATTTTTAAGTGATAGTTTACATAGGAATCTAGATGACTTACAAGGTTATTTTGAGTTAGCACTTGACTGCTAACCAGAAGGCTGGTGGTTCAAACCCACCAGCCATTCCTCGGAAGGAAGATGGGGCAATCTACTTCCGTAGTGATACTGCCTCAGAAACCAGCTATGAGTCGGGTCCGACTCGACGGCACAAAACAACAACAACAAATTAAACTATAAAGTTTATACCTAGAAAGTTACAGAATCTATGTAAGTTATGCTTTTTAGTAAAAGTATTCTCTTAATACTTAATATGCAGTTTATTGCTTACAAAATACTACTGCCCTATTTTAATGCTTTTTTGTTTTGATTTTTTCTTTTTATGTGAAAATAATACAAAGAGAAAAAGAATTTTCCAAAATGTTATTGGTTATGTAACTTTTGTTTGATTTTTGCAACACTGTATTTTCCACTAAAGGACATTTACTAACTATATAGGTCTGCGTAGGTCCACAGTTTAAGTTGACAATGACAGGGTTATTCTTTGCTGCTGATTTATCATCTTTAGGGCAAAGTAGCTGTGGCAAGTGTTGGTGACAACACTGAAGGGTGGAAACTATGTGATTTAAAGGAAGGATTTGGGAGGTACAAGGCAATAAAATTGTTGGCTTTTTTGGCATGGGTGACTGTGGCCTTGGATCTGGTTCAGGGTTGTACCCTATCACTCATTCCAGATATTGTTCAAGATCACAGCCACATCTTAAATATGCAGAGGGACACAGTGCCACACTGGTGCCTGAACTCAGGCACAGAACTAGATTTTAATGGAAAAATTGGTAGTTGGCATAAGAACAAAGTAGAACAGGTCCAGAGAGCCAAAGATGAGATTTTTCCTCTGAATCTTAATAGTTGTTGACTATAGCATTCAGAGGCTGGGATGGGAAGAGTGGCAGTGACAATTTTAATAATGTGCTCTATGGCTTTTTACCATTCTATCCTATTTAACAAGGAGCTCTGGTAGCATAGTGCCTAAGGCACTTGACTGATAACCAGAAGGCTGGTGGTTCAAACCCACCAGCCACTCCTCGGAAGGAAGGTTGGGCATTCCTACTTCCGTAGTGCCTCGGAAACCCAAGGAGGGGTCTCTATGAGTTGGGGCCGACTCGATGGCAAATAACAACAACAACAACAACCTATTTAACTGAGCTTTTCTTTGACGATTACATTGCTAACTATCCTGAACTTAATAGAAATTACTTATCCCTTTAAGACTAGTATTTTTTGGCCTTGGTAGTATCTTACAGAAAGAGAGAAAAGAGACAAAAATGTACCAACAAATTCACTCATATATAAATAAGTAAACTATGATGTTAAGAGAACAATGTATTTTTTAACTGTGATTCATCCAATGAGTAAGTGTTGAACACCTACAATGTCAAGAGCATTGTGCAAAGCCTGTATTTGTGCTGGCAAGTGAAAGGTATCACAGACTTGTTTTCATGGGGCTTATAGTCTAATGTAGCAAACTATGGCCCGCAATCAAAAGCCACTTGCCACCTGCTTTTGTATGGACCATAAGGTGAGATTGAAAAAAAAAAAAAAAAAAATGAGACTAATATATTTTGACATGTGAAAATTATATGAAATCAAAATTTCAAGTTAAAATGGAAACTTTAAAATCCAAGTTTTATTGACACACAATCACACTCATTCATTTATATATTATCTTATTTCTGTTTTTATGCTACAAGGATAAATTTGAGTAGTTGTATCAGAGGATCTATGGCATACAAAATCCTAAAATATTTAATATCTGGTCCTTTACCAAAAAAAAGTTTGTCAATGGGTTTTCTAATGGTTTAGGGAGACATTAATTGGATTTTCATATCATTGAAATTGCACATTTGGTGAGGGCTGGGAAGAATGGTGTATGAAACTGTATAATAAGACCTAGAAACGTAGTTTGGGTTAACAGATCCATAGTGGCTTTAATACCTTACTTCATCACTTTCTGTTTAATTCCTTGTAGGGCTCACAAGAGATCACACTCAGTGATCAATGAGTGATGAAAAGATTGCAACTGGTAACATAATTCTAGTAACACTCATTTTGAGGTGTCTGACTGGAGTTGAAGGTTTTGTAGAGCAAAGCAGCCAGAAATAAGTTTACTAGCATCCTGTAATCCCCAAGCTTTCACTACATAACCTTGGCATTTATTGGTATTGCAGTTGGGGGTGTGGGGGTGTGGGGAACTGAAAAATTCAGAATATCAAGAAAAAATGTA